>NC_064614.1:1222500630-1222803660 GCF_023898315.1 Schistocerca nitens
CCACCTGGCGCCTCAGTTGGACCAGCGTTCGTGCTGGACGTGCAGACCGCGTGAGACGACGCTTCATCCAGTCCCAAACATGCTCAATGGGGCACAGATCCGGAGATCTTGCTGGCCAGGGTAGTTGACTTACACCTTCTAGAGCACGTTGGGTGGCACGGGATACATGCGGACGTGCATTGTCCTGTTGGAACAGCAAGTTCCCTTGCCGGTCTAGGAATGGTAGAACGATGGGTTCGATGACGGTTTGGATGTACCGTGCACTATTCAGTGTCCCCTCGACGATCACCAGTGGTGTACGGCCAGTGTAGGAGATCGCTCCCCACAACATGCTGCCGGGTGTTGGCCCTGTGTGCCTCGGTCGTATGCAGTCCTGATTGTGGCGCTCACCTGCACGGCGCCAAACACGCATACGACCATCATTGGCACCAAGGCAGAAGCGACTCTCATCGCTGAAGACGACACGTCTCCATTCGTCCCTCCATTCACGCCTGTCGCGACACCACTGGAGGCGGGCTGCACGATGTTGGGGCGTGAGCGGAAGACGGCCTAACGGTGTGCGGGACCGTAGCCCAGCTTCATGGAGACGGTTGCGAATGGTCCTCGCCGATACCCCAGGAGCAACAGTGTCCCTAATTTGCTGGGAAGTGGCGGTGCGGTCCCCTACGGCACTGCGTAGGATCCTACGGTCTTGGCGTGCATCCGTGCGTCGCTGCGGTCCGGTCCCAGGTCGACGGGCACGTGCACCTTCCGCCGACCACTGGCGACAACATCGATGTACTGTGGAGACCTCACGCCCCACGTGTTGAGCAATTCGGCGGTACGTCCACCCGGCCTCCCGCATGTCCACTATACGCCCTCGCGCAAAGTCCGTCAACTGCACATACGGTTCACGTCCACGCTGTCGCGGCATGCTACCAGTGTTAAAGACTGCGATGGAGCTCCGTATGCCACGGCAAACTGGCTGACACTGACGGCGGCGGTGCACAAATGCTGCGCAGCTAGCGCCATTCGACGGCCAACACCGCGGTTCCTGGTGTGTCCGCTGTGCCGTGCGTGTGATCATTGCTTGTACAGCCCTCTCGCAGTGTCCGGAGCAAGTACGGTGGGTCTGACACACCGGTGTCAATGTGTTCTTTTTTCCATTTCCGGGAGTGTAGTTACTGTAAGCGTTTAGCTGAACCACTTTGTGTATCTAAAACTACAGTGTCTCCGCGAGTGGGCTAAAACGGTGCTTTAGCCATCTATCATATTTAAAATCGACCTGAAATAATTAACATGGTTAATCAATAATACACCTCCGGACAAAGAAAGTAAAGCACATAGATGACATGGTCGGACGTCGCTATAACCGTGTATATTTACACACCATCCGCGGAGATGTAAATGACGTAAGAGCTGCAATTCTCTGTAACAGGTAGAACGGCCACCAGAGTGCATCAGTGTTGTTCGTGTTTAACGTTGTTACCGGGCCTGGTACGGTGTACAAAAAATGGTTCAAATAGCTCTGAGCACTATGGGACTTAATATCTTAGGGCATCAGTCCCCTAGAACTTAGAACTACTTAAACCTAATTAACCTAAGGACATCACACACATCCATGCCCGAGGCAGGATTCGAACCTGCGACCGTAGCAGCGCCTAGAACCGCACGGACACCGCGGCCGGCTACGGTGTACAAGGGACGTGAACACCGCCTGATGTTGAGTCATTACTGTGGAGGACATAGAGATGCCCTGTATTCGAGTGACGCAGTGTTATCAGCATCTGGAAAGGTCTCGTTGTCGGTCTCCATTTAGCTGGCTGGTCGAATCGCGAAACATCCAGATTCGTGGAAATTTGGGATGTGACTCTGGACCAATGTTGGACTGCATGACAACGTGGGGCAGCTGTACCCATCATCAAGATACCGGTCGTTCATGTCTGACCACCACAACAGAGCACTGCCGTATTGTGCTCCAAGTGACTAGGAAGATACAAGACGATTTAGGCAAAATTTCCAGTTGGTGTGATGAATGGCAGCTAGCTCTAAACGTGGAAAAGTGTAAGTTAGTGCCGATGAGTAGGAAAATCAAACGTGTAATTTTCGGATGCAGTATTGCTAGTGTCCTCTTGACACAGACAAGTCGTTTAAATATCCGGGCGTAACGTTGCAAAACGGTATGAGGTAGAACGAAGATGTAAGAATTATGGTATGGGAGGCGAATGGTCGACTTCGGTTTATTCGGAGAATCTTAGGAAAGAATGGTTCCCCTGTGAAAGAGACCGCATGTAAGACGCTGGTGTGACCTATTCTTGAGTGCCGCTCGAGTGTTTGGGATCCGTACCAGGTCGGATTGAAGGAAGATGTCGGGGCAATTCAGAGGTGGGGTGCCAGATTTGTTACCGGTAGGTTCGAACAACGCATAAGAGTTACGGAGATGCTTCGGGAACTGAAAGGGGAATCCATCAAGGGAAGACGACGTTCTTTTCGAGAAACGCTATTGATAAAATATAGAGAACCGGCATTTGAAGCTGACCGCCGAACGATTCTACGGCGCCCACATACATTTCGCGTAAGAACCACGAAGATAAGATGTGAGATATTAAGGCTCATACGGAAGCATATAGGCAGTCGTTTTTCTCTCGCTACACTTAAGAGGGAAACAGGAAAGAAAATAACAAATAGTGGTACAGGGTACCCTCCGCCACGCACCGTACGGTGGCTTGTGGAGTACCTACGTAGATGTAGATGTAGATGTAGAGGCATATCCCAAGTGCTTCACATTTGCACCTGACATGCTGAATAAGCAAGTGACTCCCTACAGTATTGTGTGTCATACCGCATATTGGCCGGAGTCTATCAGCAGCCGGACTAGGGAACTGCCGTGTCATATAAGGCTGCCGTTACACCACAACACAAAAAGCTGCGCTTGCAGTAGGGTAGTACCGTGATCGGGGAAACACTTACTGGTCGCACTGTGTTCGGAGATGAATCGCGGTCCCGCTCCACCCCAGATGGCCTTCGTGGCCAGTATGGTAGCGAGGTGGAGAGGCGTCCTACTCTTCCAACGTTTCGGAGAGGCACAGTGGTTTTACTTCTGGCATCATGCTGTCATGGTATGGGGACCTAGTGTCCGTGACCTTCTGGTCGTGGATGGCAATGATTGGGAGAACAACGGTACGTCACGGACGTCTAGCGTCCTCATGTGTTACCTCCCACACGGCAGTATCGTGGAACCATTTTTCCAGCAGGATAATTTCGGTCCACAAATTAAGCATTCTTCTATGACCGCGTTTGTGACGTTGAAGAACTTACGTGGCCAGCAACACCCCCAGATCTGTCCCCCATAGGACATGGATTCGCCAGATCGGTGGTCAACTTCGACCCACTACCAGTACGCGGGATATCAAGGATCAGTTACATTTGTGCACCAGCTTGCCTCAGGAGAGGCTACAACGACTTCATGGCACCCTTCGCAAATCAGTGGCTGCATGCATCGAGGCCGGAGAGGTTGCGGCGTCACGCCGATAAGGGGGCTCATACTGATAAGTTCTTCGTAAATTTGACTTGATCTTGTATTCACCGAAATAAAATCATATATCCTCTCATCCTTCAAAGTTCCGTTTCGGTTTCGCCTCCCCTTCTGGGTGGTTCACTTTTGTTGTCTGTTGGTGTAGATGTAGATTGGGAGTAATACAGGGTGATTCAAAAAGAATACCACAACTTTAGGAATTTAAAACTCTGCAACGACAAAAGGCAGAGCTAAGCACTATCTGTCGGCGAATTAAGGGAGCTATAAAGTTTCATTTAGTTGTACATTTGTTCGCTTGAGGCGCTGATGACTAGGCGTCAGCGTCAGTTGATGCTAAGATGGCGACCGCTCAAGCTTTTTGTGTTATTGAGTACGGCAGAAGTGAATCGACGACAGTTGTTCAGCGTGCATTTCGAACGAAGTATGGTGTTAAACCTCCTGATAGGTGGTGTATTAAACGTTGGTATAAACAGTTTACAGAGAATGGGTGTTTGTGCAAAGGGAAAAGTTCTGGACGGCCGAGAACGAGTGATGAAAATGTAGCACGCATCCAGCAAGCATTTGTTCGCAGCCCAGGAAAATCGACTCGCAGAGCTAGCAGAGAGCTGCAAATTCCACAATCAACTGTATGGAGAGTCCTACGAAAAAGGTTAGTTATGAAACCTTATTGCCTGAAATTGTTTCAAGCACTGTCTGCAGCTGATAAGATTAAAAGAATCGATTTCTGTGATTTTATCCTTGCTCAAATGGATACAGATGAATCTTTCATTTCAAAGATTGTGTTTAGTGATGAATCAACTTTCCACACTAACGGGAAAGTCAACCGTCACAATGTCTGTATATGGGGCACTGAGAATCCGCGGGAAACAACTCAGTATGAACGTGACTCGCCTAAGGTGAACGTTTTCTGTGCCATTTCAGCCAATAAAGTTTTTGGTCCCTTTTTCTTCGAAGGTGCTACTGTAACTGGACTACAGTATCTGGAGATGTTAGAGAACTGGCTGTTCCCTCAGCTCGAACAAGAAGCACAACAATTCATATTTCAGCAGGATGGAGCGCCACCACATTGGCACTTATCTGTCCGTAACTACCTGAACGTCAACTACCCGAGGCGATGGATCGGCCGCCAGGCAGCCCGTGACAGAGCACTTCATCAGTGGCCTCCAAGAAGCCCTGATCTTACCCCCTGCGATTTTTTCTTATGGGGGTATGTTAAGGATATGGTGTTTCGGCCACCTCTCCCAGCCACCATTGATGATTTGAAACGAGAAATAACAGCAGCTATCCAAACTGTTACGCCTGATATGCTACAGAGAGGGTGGAACGAGTTGGAGTGTCGGGTTGATATTGCTCGAGTGTCTGGAGGGGGCCATATTGAACATCTCTGAACTTGTTTTTGAGTGAAAAAAAACCTTTTTAAATACTCTTTGTAATGATGTATAACAGAAGGTTGTATTATCTTTCTTTCATTAAATACACATTTTTAAAGTTGTGGTATTCTTTTTGAATCACCCTGTATTGTCACTGTAAAACTGCTTTGCAAATTGTACGTCGGTTCTAGGCGCTTTAGTCCGGAACAGCGCGCCCGCTACGGTCGCAGGTTTGAATCCTGCCTGGGGCATGGATGTATGTCCTTAGGTTAGTTACGTTTAAGTAGTTCTAAGTTCTAGGGGACTGATGATCTCCGATGTTAAGTCCCATAGTGCTCAGAGCCATTTGAACCATTTCGCACGTCGGCCGGTGCACAACTTACCTTTCAGGCTCAAGCTTGAACCCTGGCACAGGTTCCGGGTGAATACTACCGAAGGCAAGGTACTGTGATCTTACGAGCGACGTAGGGAAAGTGCGCAATATTGTTCTTGGGTCATAAAGAACCAGTCACCAACAGACTTGCTTCAGTTTACTGTGGAACGGCAGGGATAATACAGGGTGACTATTACTGAACTATATGAAATAAAATCGTCATAACTTTTGAACTGTTTGAGTTAGGACGTATGAAGTGCATGGATGGACGCAGGGCATGATGGGAATTAGTATCCGCATGCATGGTTTGATTTAGTGACGAAGCCAACTTTCATTTGGATGTATTCGTCAATAAGCAAAATTGGCGCATTTGGGGGACTGAGAATCCACATTTCGCGATCTAAGTCTCTTCACCCTCAACGGATGACTATGTGGTGTAAATAATCGGCAAGGTGAATACCGAAAGTTTTGGAAGATGTTTTCACCCCCATTATCCAAAGTGACCCTCATTTCGACAATATGTGGTTCATACAAGACGGATCTCGACCCCATCGAAGCAGGAGAGGTTTGATGTCCTGTAGGAGCACTCTGTGGACCGTGTTCTGAGTCTGGGGTACCGAGAGGCCACCGATACAGGCCGCCATATTCTCCAGATCTGAACCCAAGGGACTCCCTTTTATGGGGCTGTATTAAAGACCAGGTGTACAGCAGTAACCCCAAAACCATTGCCGAGCTGAAAACTGCCTTTCAGGAGGTCATCGACAGCATCGATGTTCCGACACTTCAGCGGGTCATGCGGAATTTCGCTATTCGTATGTGCCACATCATCGCCAATGATGGCAGGCATACCGAACATGTCATAACCTAAGTCTGTAGTGACGTTTACATGTTGAATAGAGTGTATGCATGCCGTAATTCGTAACTAATTTACCTCTTTTCATATAGTTCCGTAATTGTCACCCTGTAGGCCTACATGCGGTCAAATTCTGAAGGCTCACTATCTACGATGAGGCCACTGGTTACTGAAGATAAAACCTGAAGAGCATGTCAGGCTGATTATTTACATCACTGCAAGTCTGTGAAAAAATTAGCCTGAAAGAAACATAATGCGCTGTGGAACATATACCAGTTTAGGTCTACTTGCTTCTTGCATACCGTTATAGGCGCAGAAACCGCACACAAACCACTTACTCAGCGGCCAAAAAGTTTACTGAAGGGAATAATTACGTACAAATCACTTCAGATGTTGAAGAAAAAGTATTAAATGTCCAAAACACTAGAGAAGAAGTACAAATAAACGTTGAACACCAGCATCTGCTATCAGACAAACCAGGTCACAGCTATACAGAAATATGTGAGCTCTTGATAAAGAGGTGAATTTGTGTTTTAATTAGATTATTTTATGATTAATCAAACGAAAACGTAAACAAGTGATCACAAAACTCCAAGAAATCTATAAAAAAAGGTCTTGTGTTCGTGTGCGGTACATTTAAACAAAAAGTATTCTTGTGCTTTTTTAACACTTACTGTTTCCCCTGTTTCGAAACAGTGCATTATCACAACGAAACATACTCAGTTATTGTGAAAAACCCACGAAAGCAAAATTTCCGAAGTGAAACGCGTTTTCTGGTGATCTACAGAAAACCCGCCGAAGCCGACGCAAAATCTGTAAATTTTATCACCAAGGCTTTCCCTGATACACGAGGAAAAAAAACTGTTAAATGAGGTTTCTCGGTAATAAAATCTGTTTACGCGATTTTTACAGCCTGTAGAGGCGTTTCTTCATCCTCCCGGGAAGTTCAAAGTACCTCCGAGAGCAACGCAGAGAGCTAGAGCGAGAAATTTCATTTTGTCTTTAATTGCTGAGAGTTAAAGAGAATGGGAAATTTTCCCGGACTGCTATGCATTTACGTCGAGTTTACAGCGGACACTAATTACAGCGGAAGTTAACGTTAAATGAGCAGATTTATAACGCAGTTGATTTAATTGTAATTCTGCTGTTGCTTTCGCATTGGCGTAACACAGAAATAATTTTACTTCATCCTGCGAACGTTATAGCCGGTTATTAACTTGTCACACGTTATGCGTAACCAAGACGTCCAACGACTGTGGCATCGCTACAGAATTGCTCCTAATATGTTATAAAAGGGACTGAGGTTGACCACTACTTTCTACGCAACTTCGTCGCTACATTTTCGCTTCATGCTGTTTATACTCCTGTGAAGTGCTAACAGCTATTACAGTTCACGTTTTGTACATTTCTGGAATCACGCCACACGGCGTCACTTTTCTCACTCGTCCGGCCAATTAGTTTTACTGTTTAACACTTGTAATAAGTATTATACCGTCTTCTCTGCTCTAAGCTCTCTGTTTCGTGTATGTTGTGATGATACCGTGATCAGTAACATGTACTATCGAGTAATCTCCGCTACGCAACATATCAGCAGTCGTAAGTTTTCTAATGATCTTACAATTAAAAAATCTTGCTTATTGGATTTTGTAATATGATACTGTAAGAGATGCTTGTTCTCTATTCTGTTTCGTGGTTCGAGCTTGGGCGTGGCAGTAACAGAAGGACCAGTCTTTCTATCGTCAAGCTTCCCTCTATGCTGGTCGACTTCAAAGATGATGCCCCGAAGCAATTCGTGCAACCCTACATTAGTAACTGAAAGAATTGAAATAAATAGTTGTAAACTTTAATGAAATAAAATATACGAGGGGCGCTCGAAAAATCCGTGCAAAGTCCGAGAGATGGCACTACTGGTGCATATCGAGGTCATGTTTAGTTAGTAGCATCTTTGGAAAGAATGCACACCAAGTTTCAGCCATATTGGTCGATTTCTTTGTGTCTGGCATTTTGTGTCTGAATCAAGGAAGTCGAGAGATTATCAAAAAATGGACGAAAAAGAATTTCGTGTGGTGATTAAACATTACTTTATGAAAGGAAAAACGCCTCAGGAAACTAAAAAGAAGCTAGATAAACATTACGGTGTCTCTGCACCTTCGATTAGAACAGTTTATAAGTGGTTTCAAAATTTTCGGAGTGACCATATGGGCACAAGTGATGCTGAACGTTCTGGACGCCCTGCGAAGATTACGACTCCTGAAATCATTGATAAAATCCATGAGGTGGTGATGGATGACAGAAGAGTTAAGGTGCATGAGATTTCTAGCACTGTGGGCATCGCGAATGAATGGGTACGTAATATTTTCCATAAACTTTGGGACATGAGCAAGCTGCCCCCAAGATGGGTTCCGCGATTGCTCACGCTTGACCAAAAACGGAATCATGTGAAGTGTTGCAAGGATGGTTTGCAGCTGTTCAGGAAGAATCCGCAGGAAGCATCGTTTCGTTACTGTGGATGAAACATAGATACATTGCTATACTCCTGAGACCAAATAACTATCTAAACAATGGGTTACCAAGGAGAATCTGCACCAAAAAAGGCGAAGACCTTTCCTTCGGCCGGGAAGGTTATGGCGACTGTCTTTTGGGATTCGCAAGGGATAATCGTCATCGACTATCTGGAAAATGGTAAAACTATTACAGGTGCATTTTATTCATTGTTACTGGACCGTTTGAAAACCGAGCTACAAGAAAAACGCCGGCGATTGGACCGCAAAAATGCACCAGCACACACCTCAGCAGTTGTGGTCTCAAAATTAATGGAAATAGGATTCCAACACGTTTCACATCCTCCCTATTCTCCAGACTTGGCTCCCTCGGACTACTGTTTGTTCCCCAATTTGAAGAAATGGCTGGCGGGACAAAGACTTCATTCAAACGAGGAGGTGATTGCAGCAACAGCTATTTTGCAGACTTGGACAATTCCTATAATTCGGAAGGGATCAACAAATTAGAAAAGCGTTGGACAAAGTGTGTAAGTCTAAAACGAGACTATGTCGAAAAATACAAGTAAGAATTTTTTTATTTTTGCACGGACTTTTCATACACGCCTCGTATTACCAGTTCATGTTCAGATTTTGCCACGAGCAGATGAAATCTGTAAATATGAGTTATTGGTGTTTAATACGTGACACTATTACTACAGTGTAACAGTTGTTGTAATAAAGTTGTTAAAAGAAGACCTTAATAATTTTAAAGATTTTTCGGAAGTTTACACGGGGACTGATTTATGACAGAGTGATTTGAAAAGCCTATTGTGTGTCACTCAAATGGGGTTTCTAGGTCTTGAAGTTTCACTTATTACTCAGCTCAAGCTTAGATACAAGATAGGAAGATCTTCGATTTAGTGAAATTATGTGTTTCAGATATTTTGGCTTTATTTCGCGACAATTTAAACAAAAGTCAGCTGCTTAATATCTATAAAAGTTCAAATAAAACGATTTATCTGTTTCAGTCACTTTCTATTTTCTGCCATGATGCGTTTCGAGTGTTTGTAGTCTTATTTTCAGGTGGAAAACAACGATATGTTCAAATGGTTCAAATGGCTCTGAGCACTATGGGACTTAACTGCTGTGGTTATGTCCCCTAGAACTTAGAACTACTTAAACCTAACTAACCTAAGGACATCACACACATCCATGCCCGAGGCAGGATTCGAACCTGCGACCGTAGCGGCCACGCGGTTCCAGACTGTAGCGCCTAGAAACGCACGGCCACTCCGGCCGGCAACGATATGTTGTTACATGTATACTAGCTGGATGGAGCCAGTTGTTTGTTTTGGTTTCATTTTGCTGCAAGGAGGCGCTTGTTATTATCATATCACACTAAGATTATATATTTGAAATGGAGACGAAATTATTTACAATCTGTTCCATTGTACAGAAGGCTGCAGTTCGTCATAAATGAACATTTTTCACTTGATTTTTGACACAGAAACACGAACCACTAATATAAACACACCAAAGTTGTAGCGATGTAAAGATATGGTACTTTACGCCAGAAATCATTCATAGCTAGTTTAAAAAAAATGGCTCTGAGCACTATGGGACTTAACTTCGCATGTCATCAGTCTCCTAGAACTTAGAACTACTTAAACCTAACTAACCTAAGGACATCACACACATCCATGCCCGAGGCAGGATTCGAACCTGCGACCGTAGCGGTCGCGCGGTTCCAGACTGTAGCGCCTAGAACCGTTCGGCCACTCTGGCCGGCAGCTAGTTTACATTGTGAATCAGAGATACATATACTAATCTCAAAATTATTTCTTTCTTTACAACATCTTATTAAAAGTATTACAATGCAAAATATATGACAGTAACATAAGATGAAACAGATAAACTATGTTATCAAATAAAGTCGTGTGTCCTGAATGTGTGCAGCTATGGCAGATTTATTGGGTCTATTGTATCTAAATGCATTAATGTGTTCTTTGAACCTATTTCGTAAGCTTTGTCCTGTCTGGTCCACATATTTTACAGAATATTGGATGCATTTTATTTTGTATACACCTGAATTGGAGCATTTATCTTTATTGGCTTTTGTATTGTTTGGCAGTCTATTACCTAACTAATTGTTCCTGGAGAAAGCAACTCTTGCGTTGTATGGTCTCAATAGATTAGGAATCTTTTGTGAAACGGTACCAAAGTAGGGAATGTAGAGCGTCCTGATGCCTCTCTGTTTGTTGTTCTTATTTGTGTTTCTGTCTATAACATAGAGGACAATCTAATAGTACTTCACATAATGAACAAAGGCCACAAACTCAACCTTTACGAAGAGCCGGAAATTTTCATTCATTCAGAAAACGTGGACAGAAGACAGTAAATGAAAAAGCTGAGAAAGTGCCGATGATCTTCTTTAAGAGTTTTGCGGGTATACCAGATGATGCATTAGAACTCTTTCTGCCCCCTACTTCCTGAGTCAGTTGTAAATAAATATTTAAAAAATCTCAAAACACTGCTGTTTTATCTTATGTTACTGTCATATATTTAGCACTGTAATGCTTCTATCAAGATGTAAAGAGAGACATAATTTTATAATTACTATATGTATGTCTGATCCACAAAGTAAACTAGCTATGAATGATCTCTGAGGCAAAGTACCATATCTTTACATGGATACACACTTTGGTATGTTTATATTAGTGGTTCGTGTTTCTGTGTGAAAAATCAAGTCAGAAATGTTCTTTCATGTCGAACTGCAGGGTTCTGTAAACTGAAATAGATTGTAAGTAATTCCAAGACCATTTCAAATGTATAATCTTAGTGTCACACGACAATAACAAGTGCCTGTTGTACCTTTTATAGCAAAGTGTAACAAAAAACAACAAATTAGCTGTACCAGCTGCAAGAAATCACTGTTTTCCACCATAAGATAAATAGTATAAACCCTCTAAACCCGTCGTGGGAGAAAATGAAAAGTGACTGACAAAGATAAATTGTTTTATTTGAGCTTTTGTTGTCTAAACGGTCGCAGTTTCCTTAAAAAACAGTCCAACATGGGCGACATAAAGGTGTGCTTAAGATTTTCCTAAAGCTAAACGCGCTTTATATCGCATCTGAAGTGAATAATTATAAAGCGAATGTTCAACACAGTTTCGCAACGACAATTATTAATCACAAAACAGACAGTCTTTGCAATGAAAGCGAACTTATACCAGCGACAATAACAATATCCTTGAATATTTTAAGTTATGCGGCAATGCATTATTGATGTAAAAAGGATATCGCATTCAGCAAAGAACCCTGATCAATAATACTTAGAAGTTAAAGTATTCCTTAAGTAAGATAGCGCAGACTAATTGAACTCATGGTTAGTAGATTAATTAAGGACTTTTTCGAAAATGAATACTGGTAGACCAGAGAGAATTTATAGTGTATTCTCCACATGGCACGAATATCTGTAGGTTACTATACGAAGAAGACATCAAGAAGACCTTGATGAGGAAATTTCATATTCACATATATTTCAAAAGCTACTGGCAACGACAAGCTTACGCCCTCGGCGATCGACAGCCAAAATTGAACCTGCAAACTGATAAAACTTTATCTTCGGAATTATTCAAGGATGTGAACCTGTGGTACGAATGTGGTACGTTTCGGCGACAAGTAAGAAAATCTGACGAGGTACTGCAATATTCAGTATAATAATTTCATTAACAAACGAATTACGATGTAGCCACTGAAGATTTGTACAGAAATAGCCCTATCCTTAAACTAATGAACATGGTGTATTCTACTGTTCGCCCCGACAAACATCATCGACAACGAAGTCCCACAAAATACTATGCGCCTCTGCCTCGATTAATATTCCGCAATGAAACTGTAGTGTTATTAGCAATCTCAACGCTAGTGTTCGCGTGAGCACGGATTCAAGCCTGAGGCTTTGTGTAGAGAATGGGCACATTCTGTTCCGAGCGCTATTCCGCACAACAGCAAACGACTTTTAACGAACGAGTACCCAAAATCGACTCGCTTGCCACTCTTACATGAGGTTCCCCAGTCCGGTATTCGTAAAAATATTTTCCATTCGCGTTTGTGCGTTGTTCACGTGAACACTCTAATATCAGTTCTGAAAATGCGGCTCTTCCCATCGTATTTTCTCTGCCGCAGTCGACATTTACTGGAAAATGCTTTTGTACCTGATTAATAGCTAGCGACGAAACACTAGCTAATTCTGTGCGCGGGGATATAAAGACCTTTGCAGCCAGCTCGACGATAGTGCCATTATGTGTTGCCTGTAACTAAATACGGAATAAACGAATAATATTCGTAAGTAGAAGGATAGACGATACTGACACAAGAAAGTGGGTAACGACCTCGTAATACAGTGCCTTTTTTTGTACTTTTTGTCCTTTTGTCTTCTGTATAGTTGTTCTTAAATTTCAACGGCATTTACGTGGGAAAATGTGGATTCATACGTTACTACCGCGTAGCCGCGCCCTAGCACTGAGGTTTATTTAACGTATGTTGTCATTCTGGAACCGCAACTAAATGGGAATACCAATCTTACTCTCCTTTTATTTATTTTGTCGTGAAACATGTTAAGGCACGCGTATAATGGGCTTGAGATAGGCAGTAGCAGTGAGGGGCTGTTCTCTTTTGTTGGGTAATCCTACCGTGATTGTAGTCAGGGTCTACGCCTGTAGGTGGTCTGCCTTCCCATCTTCTGTGGAGCTCCCCGTTCTTTGTAATTGTGGATTAAGCTTCGTCTGGCAGCTCCATCGAGATCTGCCCGCCTTGTGTGGTCCTATCTTCAAACTGTTCCAGTCAGCGCTAAGAAACGTCTTCGGTAACAGGCAGATGAGGGCGTTAAAAAAAGCTGATATATGTATCCATACAAATTATAGATATGAATATTCGTATGTTTGTACGTATAAAATTTATATTTGTATTTTCCACATCTCGTCCTAAACCACGGGACCGATTTCAACCAGACTTGATACACATATCGCTAACTGTCTGGAAAGACAAGCTGTGGGGGTGTGAATCACCCATCTGCCAAATGGCTGGGGGAGGGGGGAGGGGAGGTGAGGGTGAAATGGCAGCGTAGCCCACGACATGGGATTTCCCATATTTTAGTCATTCAGTATTTGAGAATGTAAGCACTTAAGAGACTTGTAACAAACATTATACATAGTTTGAATCCTTCCCGAAACCTTTTCTCGCTGATGACCTCCACAAAATGATGAAAGAAAAAAGTTTGTCACTTATTACATTGCCGCTGTTCCTGCAGTACAACTGCTGGATTAAGCGTGACGATTTAATTTATTACTTCTTCATTCGTAATTGTATTCGTCACAGGTCTTGCAGACAGTATTCACATATACCACTGAATGTACCAGAAAAATCACATCATTGTACGACAATTAATTCAGGAGATACGACACCGTAAAAACTGAGATGCACGAAAAACTACCGTATCGTGCAAGAGTTTGAATTTATGACTTCGTAGCTACTTAATCTAGTCGCAACACTTTCCACAGACAGTATACACATCTGACGCTGAATGCATCTACCAAAACATATCACTGTACGACGCATAGTTCACGAGATATGACCTCAAATACTGAGGTGCGTGAAAAACTGATAGATCATGCAAAACGTTTAAACATGTTACTTCATTGTTACAGCATACAAATAAGTTGCTGAATGTACCTACAAAAATATATCATTGTACTACTCATCCTTCAGGAGATATGTCGTCAAATACAGAGATACTTGACAAATTGCTGCAACATGCGTTACTTCTTTACTACTGAGTCTACAACACATTTCACAGATAGTAGTCACATATAACACTGGAAAATTGTGTCACTGTACAGCGCCGGCCGGTGTGGCCGTGCGGCTCTAGGCGCTTCAGTCTGGAACCGCGTGACCGCTACGGTCGCAGGTTCGAATCCTGCCTCGGGCATGGATGTGTGTGACGTTACTTAGGTTTAAGTAGTTCTACGTTCTAGGGGACTGATGACCACAGATGTTAAGTCCCATAGTGCTCAGAGCCATTTGTCACTGTACAGCACATCGTACAGGAGATACGGCGACATAAACAGTGAGCTGTCTGAAAATGAGACTACAGGGTGAAATCTCCTAGACGTACAGATGAAACGTGTGAAGAAATACGTAAGAAATACGTTAAATGTATGTGAAACATATTTGACATGTGAGTATGTGAGCAAAACCACGGGTAAAAATCTCATCCTGAGCTCCTGGAACCTTTTCAGTCAAATTTGGTACAGGTGTTAGTTATAATCTGGAAAGAAATACTCTGGGGCAAGAATCACCAGCCTTCTATTGGGGTGAGCGCGATAACGTGGAGAGATAAGAGGAGAGGAGGAGATAAACAGAGGTAGGAGGCGGAAAAGATGGACAAAGATACAGGAGGGGAAAATGGAAGAAGAGGGGAGAAGAGGACGTGGAGACAGAAAGTAAAGAGGAGGAGATGAACGGGGAGAGGGGGAGGAGGAGATAGACAGGGAAGGGTGAAGAGGAAATTGACAAAGAGAGGGGAAGGAGGAGGTGGAAAGTATTCGGAAACTCCTTCCGAAAGCGACGTGCGATAAAACGGAGGCTTAAAGTTAGTTCTCTCTAACGTAACATCATAGAAGCGGAAATTTTGACTGTAAGAGACGCATCTTTATTCCTAACAATTTATTATTTCGCTTTAAACATGTGCAATCTCCGGCGAGCTTATGTTATCTTGCGTGTTAGTGAAGCAAGCAAGCTCTTCGTTCATACTATGTCAAACGTTGAATACAGATGTTATGGATATAAAAAATGAATTCCATACCTACCAAGTCTCGGGCACAGTTGTCAATAAATACCGGACAATGCTGGGTTTCTCGGCCAGTAGCGAAGTAAATCACTCGTTCAGGCGGTGTAGTTGGTTACAGTTTTTTCGTTAGTGTTATTTAGGTGAACTGTTTTTAATTTTAAGTACGTCATGAGTGGAAGTAACGTCTTACTCTAAACACCTCCTACTGAATGTAGTATTCAAAACACTTTGCGCTAGGTTCCTTTTCATCTTAGAAAATGAATTCATTATCAGCTGGATCTGACATCAACTTATTCATAAAAGAAATTAACATCCTGAATGTGGATTTTGGATACTTTACTATAAAGGTTAGGGTTTTTATTTCCTTTCAGTGTGTTTTGTCTTTTTTATGCATCGCGATGCTATATTTGCTATAATCTATGAGATCTTGCTCGAACGAATTCCAGTATATCGATACTAGCTCTTTAACAATCTCTTTGCTGCTCACTGTGAGCAATTTGTCTCTGGTGAGTCGGTTTTGTTCTCAGCGAATAGTATCCGTTCGCATATTTGGAACACGTGGTCTGGCTTCTTAGAAGGTTTTTCGCCATTACTCGTGCTCAATTCTTGCCTGGAGTTGGTAAGGTATAGAAGAAGAGGTACCATATGCTGTGTTTCTGATGTTGAGCAAGAAGCAGTTTTTGTGTGGCCGAGGTCTACACCACTGAACCGACACCGCAGTGCATAAGGACTGGCTGAGGCCAGTTCGATTCATTTTTCTTTGAGGAAGGTTACTTTTAAGTGGGAATATTAGTCTGGGAATGCCTACGTATATTACTCCGCGCGTAGGTAACCGGCCACGTATTTCCACTCTGTGCAACAGGAACTGGAAGGTAGCTGTCACTAAATACTTGGAAGCTGATTATTGCATCACAGACTGCTTTATTCAGTTCCGTGCTATTATAAATTCATCGATGTTCATAATCGACGTTTCTGGAAAGGCTGCATCTGTGTCAGTCATGATTTAAGTAATGCAACACTGCACCAGTTACGTATTTTTTCATGCTTAGCATAACGCGTTTCTAGAATTTATTCTCATTGTCAAGTGAAAATATGTTTGCATATGTGTTTTCCCGCATCTCTTTCGTGGTAGTCGACTTTCAACCGGAATAAATCTTGGGACGTTTCTTATGTGACAAAGTTAAAAATAGTACAGGATTTACGTATCGAATGCTGCTGCCTTGATTTATAAAACTGAATGTATAAGGGACAATCAAATGAAAGTGAGACAGATGGAAAAAGTAAATAAAATGTTTATTATTTCAAAAGTAATCGCCATAACAGTTAATACGTTTAACCCACTGTGAGACAAGACGGTCAACGCCTTCCTGGGAAATCGTTCGCGTTTGCCTACTGAGCCATGACTGCACCCAGGGGTGCACCTCTTCACCTGAAGTAAATCGGCGGTCGAAATGTCTTTCTTCGGAGCTCCTAAAATACGTAAATCGCATAGGGAGAGACAGGGGTTATATGAAGGGTGTGTAAGCGCTCCCCAGGTCCGCCCACGTGTTGCTTCGCTCAAATGAATCTTAAGCACTATGGGACTTAACATCTGAGGTCATCAGTCCCCCAGACTTAGAACTACTTAAACCTAACTAACCTAAGGATGTCACACACTTCCATGCCCGGGGCAGGACTCGAACCTGCGACCGTAGCAGCAGCGTGGTTCCGGACTGAAGCGCCTAGAACCGCTCGGCCACAACGGCCGGCCCCACGTGTTGCCTAGGTAGTTTCGACTGCGATGCGAAAGTTTCGCTGGGAAGCCGTTACACATCCTCCACACATTCCTGACATCTTCCCATGCGATTCCCATATTTCTGGAGCCCTGAAGAAAGACATACGTGGCCGACGATTTGTTCGGACGAACAGATGCACGTCTGTGTACAGTCATAGTTCCGTAGGCAACCGCAAACATTTTTCCATGAAACCATTGACGGTCTTATCTCACAGCTGCATAAATGTATTAACAGTTATGGCGATTACATCTGAAATAATGAACAGTTTACTTTATTTTTTTCATTTATCTCGTTTTCATTTGACTGACCCTTCGAGGTTGTAAGATCCGTACAGGGTAGTAAAATATCTCCGCTGTTTTTACAGTAATATATTTTTGGTACATTCTTATGATCTCATTTACGAGAATCGTATTATCCTTTGTACTTGATCCATTTTCATGTGTCACGCTGGGTGCCCGCTATCTTGTTGTGCAACAAGAGTGGTCGCAGTCACTTTTATAAACAGATGCTGAGCTACGCCATGGCCGCTGAGAATTACGAGTACGAGTATAAAAAATAATAAACAGAATCTCTCTGCATGATAATTAGGCTTCAGGTGGTGACAAAAAAGGCAGGCCGTCGTACGCTGGTCTGATGGCTGCTATAATGAGAGATTGTTGTGTCGCTTCACTAATCCAGAGCTATGTTACGTACGAAAAGAAATAGGGTTGCAAGTGGTTACGGTGATAACCGTGCTGAAAAGTAAATGCATCAGAATTTTGTATGCGAAAACTTGTAAGGCTTTTAAAATAAAACAAACGTTATCAACATTTTAAATCATTATTCTTCGTGTCTATATAGTTGCAGTCCTCTGTCGCTAGGGGGCTCGGAACTGTAGCATCTGACATGGAAGTATTTAACGTAACTATGTCGGTGCGTGAGAAACAGCGAGCTGTAATCGAGTTTCGACTTCGTCCGCACGTGGAGCGCCCTTTCCTTTAGTATGACAGTGCTAGACGCGAGCTCTGCTACATCTGAAACAATCCAACGCTTCGGTTTCAGTGTGACCTATCATCCTCCACAGAGTCCCGACTTGGTCCCACTCGACTTTTCTCAATTTCCAAAACTCACTAACCACCTTTGATGACTCCACTTTTATAGTAATGATGCGGTGCAAGTAGAGGTGAGATTATGGCTCCACCAACAAAGTCTATCATTCTGCAATGACGGTTTCAAAAAATTGATCTCTCGTGGGAAAAATGTGTTTGTCGCTAGGATGACTATGTTGAGAAATAAATAAGTAGACCGAAGAGTAACGATGTAGAACGTTAATAATGTCTGTTTCATTTAAAAAGCATTAAGAATTTGCACACAAAAAATTTGTAGGCACGGCTTTTCTGCATTCTGAATTGTGTGTGCATAAACGTCCAGTCAACCTCATAGCACAGCAGCACACTGTAAGTGGTAAGTTAACACACGTTACAAGTAATCTACTGCATTAAAAAATCTCTTCACTTACGTGTTATTTACACGTAATACATATTCAGGCCCCCATTTCTTTGTGTTTCGTTGGATTTATGAGATTATGTGCTGTGTTCTACTATTTACTTTGTAAGGTGGCTATAATTTCGCACCTTACAAGCACTCATCTACATATTTTGCCGTGATTTACAACCGGAATTAGGTATCATTTGATAGGTTGTACATCGTATATATGAATATTTAAAGAAGACCGACATTGCCACGTATACCTTGAAACGCGTACGTTTCATATGTAATCATTACCAGCGATGGCGAGGCATGACTCTGTCTGTAGTAGAAGTCAGTCGGCAGTTGCGAGTTGTACTCTGTCTGTAGTAGAAGTCGGATACAGTTGTGTGTGGCGAGTCGGCATGCGTCCGCGGTGTGCTCTGCCCACGAGTCTGGTCAGGAATGTGGTGGATGATACGTATTTTATTGTAGAAGGTAATGAAGCAGCATTGCGCTCAGCTAATAACGTATGTTAATTGTAATTAATTTGTTCAAAAAATGCCCCAATAATAATTTTTTTATAAAGTAAATCTTTTAAAGAAAAGTAATCATTTCAATTTAAAGAATTTTTCCACTCTGTTGAAGAAAAAGCATTCATTTGAATTTAAAGAGTATTTCCTATGCATTTCCTCCAAGAATCAAAATTAAATATGGGCCAGCATTGCACGGAGCTGTGCCGAAAAATAAGAGCAGATATAGATGCAGTTTTACTGAGGTAAGAATTTATCGGGTTTAATTATTTCACAGGGCCGAAGGTCAGCGTTGCTGCCCTTATATGATTTATCAGGTTTAATTATTTCTGTTAGGAAGTTACATTTCCTACATGGTTCATTAGTTAATTGACATTATTGTGGTTTTTGGTCAATTTTCATTTATTAATTTTGTGGGGACTTTACGCTTGGCTTCATTTCAATTTAACGATATATGGCTCCAATTTGCATTCTTATTAGACATTATTTTTGTTGGGAGGTTATATTTGGCTACATTTTCATGTTTTTTATTTAACGATTTTGTGTGGGGAGGTTACAACCTTGTAAATAGTTGTTAACGCTTATTGCATGAAACGTGACGGAGTGTCTTTATTATCAAAAGGACATAATGAATGAATTCCTATACTAGTAGAGGTTGGAACACCAGTGGAAATGAAACGGCAGGTGTAACTCAAGCCCTGGGTGCAAAAGCCCGCACAAGTGTGTTGGTCCTGCTTGTCACAGGAAGTAGCCAAGACGGACGGTCGGGGCACCTGAGCGCAAACTTTCCGCGCTGGACGACAAAAGACAAAAATATGGTTGGTCGGCGTTCGGAAGAGAGAGGGAGAATATTCCGTGGTTTCGAGAATGATTCGCCTTCTGCTTTGCTGGGAAGCCAGCGGTGGAGAGAATGAGGTCTTCCATTTTGAGCGCCCGTGTCTGACGGTCGCTCAGTATCGGCTTTGTTGCTACAGATGGACTTGCTGTCTTTGCTCGCAGATTTTATAGTTCGGACAGTTAGGCTGTGTACTGTTGCGAACTTATACGATTCTGGACTTCGCCTCCGAGTAGGAAGTTTTCGTTGAGTATGCAGCGTTCAGTGATTGAGAGCACTTTTGCTGCCTAACTTACGTTGAGACGTTATCTGAACTCCGTCCTTGTGGCTGGGAGTTCGCGTTTCTTGTCTGTAGAACACAGAGAAGAGAAGACAGTATTAGATTATACTAGTAATAGAACCGTGTTTAACCGTCCCAGTTAAAAATGGTTCAAATGGCTCTGAGTACTATGGGACTTAACATCTGAGGTCATTAGTCCGCTAGAACTTAGAACTACTTAAATCTAACTAACCTAAGGACATCACACACATCCATGCCCGAGGCAGGATTCGAACCTGCGACCGTAGCAGTCGCGCGGTTCCGGACTGAGCGCGTAGAACCGCTAGACCACCGCGGCCGGCTTAACCGTCCTAGTGTTTGAATGAGTTGTTTTCTCTCTTTTGTGGCTGGAGTTCTTCCGCCGTCGCAGACGTGTACGAGAACCATCACTCCGACGCACCGGACGCAGTACATACGGTGATATTGCTAATTGCTTTGGCTTATTAGGGTATACAGCTAAACAGCTGTGATCACGGAACTTGTATTTCCACTGAGGTTGCACACCACTGCAGACCATCATTGAAAAATAGTGTCTTCTAGTGTTTGGTACGTAGATGATGTCAGTCATCTAGCGTTATTTATATTAGATCGCGTAGCCATAAAAAGGGACAGACTTGGGCAATTGATCAGTATTATAATGTCTATTGGACATTGATATATAAACATTTGTTATATATAAAGGGGTTTTAACCTACAATAAATGTATTAGCAGAAACAGCACTTATCATTTTGTAGTTACTAGTTACCTTAATCATTCATTTATGTTTATGTTGTAATTTAAAGAGCAAGATATCATCATTAGGAGATCCTAAGATCTGCTTCAGGGG
Organism: Schistocerca nitens; assembly: GCF_023898315.1. Taxonomy (NCBI): domain Eukaryota; kingdom Metazoa; phylum Arthropoda; class Insecta; order Orthoptera; family Acrididae; genus Schistocerca; species Schistocerca nitens. The sequence goes on from NC_064614.1 coordinate 1,222,521,803, forward strand.
GTCGTTAGACAGGGCCAAATCTTCATTTTTGCGTTCAGTAGTTTCCGTGCGCACATTCGTTTTACGCCCGCCTGGAGTAGCATCTTGGAACTTTCGAATCAGATTGCGTTACAATGTTTGTTCTTTTGGTCTTTAGAAGCTTACATTCTGCATATCTTTAAATTATCAGGGCTTTTTGTTACTGTCTTTAGAGCAGACACACACACACACACACACACACTCCTTTTATAGCTTGTTTGTAACTTTAAAGGTCTGCCATTTTGTAAATATACCATGAGAGAAAAAGGGAGAAAATGAAAGCAGCATCCCCCACACTAGCTCCACACATGTATCTATGTAAGTTTTTTGAGCCGAGCTGACAGCTGTCACTACAGTTACAGCTAAAACATTTATTGAGACTGGCACTGAACGTTGTTTCACAAGTTCTAAATTTTGGCGAGTAAACATTTAGATATTTTAAAAAAAGTTTTTGTGTTTCGTATTTCGTAACCACTGAGCCTTATGCTCCTTTAACCTTAATTACGGATCTGATGATGGCTGTAAGAGAAACTACGTAATAAGTAAAGGATCATATTACGTCTGTGGTTGCCAACCTTTCTGAATTCTACTGCTTACCTTCGTGCTCACCAAATCCTGCCATGGCCAACAAGGTGGCCGGATCTCTCCGAAACTGAGAACGTTGGTGCATCATGGATAGAGCCCACCTCAACCAGCTCGTGACTTGAAGGACCCAATGCGCCATAATGGACAGAATCTCGTTACCCCTGAGTGTAATCAGATGGTAGCTACTATTCTTCCCCCTCTTCCCCTTTCGGAGCCCCACACCACCATACTCAATATTAGCACCCAAATATTTTTAAACCAACGAAAGGTAAACTTTTTTTTAGTTTTAGTGTTTTATTAAACCACGAACTAATAAGTCTCTAGACAACTGGTTGGTACTCCTGGTTCCTAACAACCCTTTTTTACACAATGGCGAAGGAGCTTTCGGTGTGCCGGCCGGGGTGGCCGAGCGGTTCTAGGCGCTACAATCAGGAACCGCGCGACCGCTACGGTCGCAGGTTCGAATCCTGCCTCGGGCATGGATGTGTGTGATGTCCTTAGATTAGTTAGGTTTAAGTAGTTCTAAGTTCTAGGGGGCTGATGACCTTAGAAGTTGAGTCCCATAGTGCTCAGAGCCATTTGAACCAGCTTTCGGTGCATCACGAATGCTACCTACAAATAACTCTTTTTCCAGAAAGGAAATCTAACTGTCCACACTGAGGGTGGACACGTATCACGAAACATTCTTCCCCTGCACCAGTCCTCTCCATAGAGGCACTTACTTCAACCACACCGTGCACCCCCACTTAAAATCAACCAAGTTTAAACATGTGCATTATACTTATTGTTTGTAAATCACTTTATTGCCTCACTCCTCACTTCTGAGCCGGTCGAAATTGGAAAACATCAGGTTGCTAATGCTTTGTGTCTGACCACTGCCGCTAATAATGGTATACTTATACTATTATTACTATAGTGTACTTATACTACTATTAGCGGCAGTGGTCAGACACAAAGCATTAGCAACCTGACGTTTTCCAATTTCGACCGGCTCAGAAGTGAGGAGTGAGGCAATAAAGTGATTTACAAACAATAAGTATAATGCACACCTTTAAACTTGGTTGATTTTAAGGAGGGGTGCAGGGTGTGGTTGAAGTAAGTGACTCTAGGGAGAGGATCGGTGAAGTGGAAGAACAGTAAAAAATTTCTTAAAAATAAATTGTTTCAGAACAAAAACAGTCTCGATTGCGAAATCATTTAATGTCAATGCCGCGTTTCACCCTTTTGGGGTATCATCAGTGTGTCTAGAAAACCAAGAAACCATTTTTTGTAGACAATCTGATGATGCCCCAAAAGAATGAACGCGTCATTGACATTAAGTAATTTCGCAACCGAGACTGTTTTTCCTGAGACTCTTTTAAACTGGTTTCTGTAACAGCCTGCCACGACTGAATGGGAAAACTTTTAAACGATTGCAGACTCATTCAGGGTAGTTATTTCCTTTATCCTTTTACTAGATAGTGTGCCGCAGAATATTACAGAAGATGAATGACGGGAACTGCTTTATACGACGAGCTTCCTAGAATGGCATTCAAGGATGAACTGTCTGTAGCACAGTTTAACATGTGCAGCACGTTGCCAGTATGTGGGAACAGAGTTTAGGGAAGTGGTTAATGAATCTGAATGTCGAAAAGACGCAAACTATGTTAACTACGATAGTATGAAACGGAGCGTAGGTAAAGGAGATTTGACAGAGAAATTGACATATCTGAACTACTTTGGCCTTGTGATCACGTCAGAAATGTAGGACCCAGGAGGAGGATATCGAAGAGAAGGGTGTTTGACCGTTTCTCAGACGCCGTCAGGATAACGACTCTAACAAGGTAGAGTTATTCAAGACTATAAAGACAGTATATCTTATGAATATGACATAGTTTTATGTCCTGTGAGAAATTACCGATCGGCAGCGTGTTTGATTATTCTGAGGCAGGGGTGTTTAGTTATGGCAATTTAACAAGAGCCTGTTCCTTACATCGTGACCGAGCGAGGTGGCGCAGTGGTTAGCACACTGGACTCGCATTCGGGAGGACGACGGTTCAATCCCGTCTCCGGCCATCCTGATTTAGGTTTTCCGTCATTTCCCTAAATCGTTTCAGGCAAATGCCGGGATGGTTCCTTTGAAAGGGCACGGCCGATTTCCTTCCCAATCCTTCGCTAACCCGAGCTTGCGCTCCGTCTCCAATGACCTCGTTGTCGACGGGACGTTAAACACTAACCACCACCACCACCTTACATCGTGAATGTGTGGGATGAGGCTCCTCGGTTTACTAAATGTAATTTAATACGTATGGCCATTTTACATGTGTGGCCCGTTGTAGTGTATCAGTTAGAGACTATTTCGCGCAATGCCACACAGAGACACACTTAATCGGATGCCAAGGTTGTTGTCCAAAATGCTTAGTATGTAGATAACCTTCATTAAACATAATTTTAGCAGAAAGTGTTGTTATTTTTTCTTGAAATGTCATTAGTTTTGTTTATGCATGTTTGTCTTGTGGTTTCTATGGCTCTGAGCACTATGGGACTTAACATCTATGGTCATCAGTCCCCTAGAACTTAGAACTACTTAAACCTAACTAACCTAAGGACAGCACACAACACCCAGCCATCACGAGGCAGAGAAAATCCCTGACCCCGCCGGGAATCGAACCCGGGAACCCGGGCGTGGGAAGCGAGTACGCTACCGCACGACCACGAGATGCGGGCTCTTGTGGTTTCTATTCCTTTGAAGATCAAACTAGCAAATGAAATGACTGCGTAAAGAAATACTCGATAATACTTTGAACTGTACGAAAACACAAAGAGAGAAACACTGTTGTAAGACCACAAAAGACATTAAGGGAAGTTGTAGTGGTGTACAAACTAGGCCACACATGAGACATGTAAATAAATATATGCTACTCATGTTCTGTGACTGTGTATGTTTTTTATTTGTCATAAATAAAGATTATCACTGCGCAAGAAAAAAACCCTCCCTGATCAGACGTTAAACCCTAAACTTGCTTCCTTCTTTCTGAAATTTTTACTACGATTCGTGGCTGCCGTGTCTGTAATGTGGGAGCTACCATTTTCGTAGAAAATCGAAGCTTTGCACATGCGTCTATTCTGCAATGATGCAGGTGCTCTGTTGTGTCTGCTTTATATTTAGAAATCTCTCCCAATGTATTGGCGCACAGATAGGATTACTAACATACTTTGTATATTGACGCTCACTGCCATTGTATTGTGCTCGGAGCTTGGAAGAAATCAGAAACTAGACTCGTCCACAAGAAGAAAACGCAATTGTTCCACAACACTATCGTCTAACGCCACTGATGTTCATGTGTTGTAGAATCCTACGCCATATCCTGATTTCTTTTAATTTATAGGCTTTCGGGACGTGCCCATACAGCCATTCCAAAAGTAGAATGTCAATTACGACGATACGAACGCAAGGACAAGACAACACCCAGTCCCCTGGCGGAGAAAATCTCTGACCCGGACGGGTACAGAACCCCGGCACCTTCGGTCAGCAATCCACGGCACTGACTACGCAGTTACCGAGGCGGACCATAGTCTGATGATGACGTATCTCGACCAGAATGACCTCCTTCATGCCAAACAGGATATATTTCAAAAACATCATTCAAGCAAAATCCATCTCGCACTTGCGGAGACATTATTTCTTGTGTTCCAAAATGTATTTAACTCAGTACTTATTAACGAACTAACATCAAATGGGTTATCAAACGAAAAATTTGACAGGGTTGACCCAATAGACAACATAAACAGTAACCTCAGACCTTCTTCAGATGATGTAGTGAATTATCAATTTCACTGAATACTTGAATTCCCACTCTGTCTAGCAGTTGCACCAGTGTTGCTCATGTTTTCGCGATGTGATATAGTGTACGGGTATCTGCTAGCCCCCAAGCACAGAGCTATGGCGATGCGAGAAGTGGCATGCCGTGAGAGCGAAGTGGAGTTTGGTGTACGGGGCTGAGGTGGCAGATTCATCCTGGTGGTAGCACTAGGCCGTCGTGGACAGCGCGTAACCAGATTTCACTGCGTCACTGGAGACATGCATGACACCACGGCCGAACTTCTTTGGAAATCGGCGTGTCTGGTGCAGGAAATGCCGGTGTCAGCGTGGTTCAGTATAAATCGCAGACGCGTAGCGGCTGTCACCATCAGGTAGAGGAAGCGGTTTGAAATCGTACATCGGAATAGGGAGCACGCAGCAAGTTGGAGCTCGAGAGCGGTCACCTGGACATAGATCCAGAAGCATGGTAGGACAGCGAGGCAGTTGGGCTGACAGACGGCCAAGGCTGCATGTGCCGTGCCGTCAACACGAAGCATTGTTCTGGCTGGAGAAACGGACGGTGTTTGCATACTCTGGGGACACAGCACAGCCGAAGTGTGACCTCCGTTACGACTAGTGGAAAACACTGTATCAGTGACTTGTGCTATCTCGGCCTGAAATCAGTTGAGCCTGTACCGGCATACTTACGTAACCAAAGGTTTACCTTGATGAGAAACGGGTAGGAGTCTATTACGTCTGGAATTGGTAGAGCAGTGCTTTATATAGCAGAAAGGTGGAAGGAGTATATAGAGGGTCTATACAAAGGCGATGTACTTGAGGACAATATTATGGAAATGGAAGAGGATGTAGATGAAGATGAAATGGGAGATATGATACTGCGTGAAGAGTTTGACAGAGCACTGAAAGACCTGAGTCGAAACAAGGCCCCGGGAGTAGACAACATTCCATTAGAACTACTGACGGGAGAGCCAGTCCTGACAAAACTCTACCATCTGGTGAGCAAGATGTATGAGACAGGCGAAATACGCTCAGACTTCAAGAAGAATATAATAATTCCAATCCCAAAGAAAGCAGGTGTTGACAGATATGAAAATGACCGAACTATCAGTTTAATAAGTCACGCCTGCAAATTACTAACGCGAATTCTTTACAGACGAATGGAAAAACTAGTAGAAGCCGACCTAGGCGAAGATCAGTTTGGATTCCGTAGAAATATTGGAACACGTGAGGCAATACTGACCCTACGACTCACCTTAGAAGCTACATTAAGGAAGGGCAAACCTACGTTTCTAGCATTTCTAGACTTAGAGAAAGCTTTTGACAATGTTGACTGGAATACTCTCTTTCAAATTCTGAATGTGGCAGGGGTAAAATACAGGGAGAGAAAGGCTATTTACCAATTGTACAGAAAGCAGATAGCAGTTATAAGAGTCGAGGGGTATGAAAGGGAAGCAGTGGTTGGGAAGGGGGTGAGACAGGGATGTAGCCTATCCCCGATGTTATTCAATCTGTATATTGAGCAAGCAATAAAGGAAACAAAAGAAAAGTTCGGAGTAGGTATTAAAATCCATGGAGAATAAATCCAAACTTTGAGGTTCGCCGATGACATTGTAATTCTGTCAGAGACAGCAAAGGAATTGGAAGAGCAGCTGAATGGAATGGACAGTGTCTTTAAAGGAGGGTACAAGATGAACATCAACAAAAGCAAAACGAGGATAATGGAATGTAGTCGAATTAAGTCGGGTGATGCTGAAGGAATTAGTTTAGGAAATGAGGCACGCGAAGTAGTAAATGGGTTTTGCTATTTGGGGAGCAAAATAACTGATGCTGGTGGAAGTAGAGAGGATATAAGACTGGCAATGGCAAGGAAAGCGTTTCTGAAGAAGAGAAATTTGTTAACATCGAGTATAGATTTAAGTGTCAGGTAGTCGTTTCTGAAAGTATTTGTATGGAGTGTAGCCATGTATGGAAGTGAAACGTGGACGATAAATAGTTTAGACAAGAAGAGAATAGAAGCTTTCGAAATATGGTGCCACAGAAGAATGCTGAAGATTAGATGGGTAGATCACATAACTAATGAGGAGGTATTGAATAGAATTGGGGAGAAGAGGAGTTTGTGGCACAACTTGACTAGAAGAAGGGATCGGTTGGTAGGACATGTTCTGAGGCATCAAGGGATCACCAATTTAGTTTTGGAGGGCAGCGTAGAGGATAAAAATCGTAGAGGGAGACCAAGAGATGAATACACCAAGCAGATTCAGAAGGATGTAGATTGCAGTAGGTACTGGGAGATGAAGAAGCTTGCACAGGATAGAGTAGCATGGAGAGCTGCATCAAACCAGTCTCGGGACTGAATACCACAACAACAACATCAAAGTCACCTGGTAATTTGAGTGCTAATTCCTGTTTTTTTTTCCTCTTGGCCGACCGCGGTGGTCGAGTGGTTCTAGGTGCTTCAGTCCGGAACCGCTACGGTCGCTGGTTCGAATCCTGCCTCGGGCATGGATGTGTGTGAGGTTAGTTAGGTTTAAGTAGTTTCAAGTTCTAGGGGACTGATGACCTCAGATGTTAAGTCTTGTAGTGCTCAGAGCCATTTGAACCATTTTGTTTCCTCATACATGCGCTCTGATTTAGCATATTGTTCACATTGTTTAATAAAGCTGATTTGCACTTAAGAATCTACGTCCACCTATAACGCTCCAAACGTTCTCAATTGGTGAGAGATGAGGCGACCTCGCTGCCAAAGGCAGCATTTGGCAAGCAAGAAGACAAGCTCAGTATCGCATGCCATAGAAGGGAACAAAACGAGATGCGGAGTATCGTCGATGTACCGCTGTGCTGTAAGGATGCCGCAGATGACAACCAGTTCGAAGCGGGACTCTTCACTGGAGACAATTCTACTCGAGTCATTGCGACTCCAGTGCGAATGTGCCCGGCACCACTGCAAGCGAGCTTGCTGGTGGGCAGAGGTCAGGGTACGCCGTGAGCTCAGCACTCTCTTGTGGGCCGCCTATTAATGGTCCTTTTGGTCGCTGAAGCTTCAGTCGCACGTCGGATTGATGATAATGATGAATCCGGGGCCCTGACAGGCTCTTTGACGATTGATCGGTCGTCACGTTCTGTCGTCTCTCTAGGTCGACGCTTCCTTCCTCATGCTACATTCGGCCATGGCTCAACCGTTCCCGCTTACATTGCCCTTATTCACATGTCGAGCCATTCGACGATTAGTCCAAGTGGCTACTTTGAACACAGTTAGACGTCCTCTCTCAAACGCTGGCGTTCACGCACCATTCTGCGAGGCATTTGGAAATTTGTGGAAAAGGCTTATTACTTGCTGCAAACATGTATCACATTTGTAGATTACCGTCTCTATAATGCACATTCATGAATCCATGTTACTTCCATTTGACATTTATACCATAGTAGTTGATCCGTGCTAGTTGCAGACGCTCGTGAGTTCTCACCCTTGGATGACAAATAATAGAATGCCACTCTCACTTCTGTTAACCCTGAAATGGCCGCGAAGCATGCCACTCTGCCCCTGACATAAGCAGCAAACTTTAATTAGCTCGCGGCCGGATTCACCAACGTCAACTAAAATTAAGCACATCTTAAAATATTACTGTCTCTGTAAATATGTTTGTTACTGAGCAGAAAAAAGTAGATTAGGCTGTTAGTTGCCTGATGCATATTAGGAGAATCAATCGAGAAGCAAATTTTTCGTATAGAAATTTTTGTTCGATACGATAAAACGAAGGTGTATTGTACATAAAATTTGATACTCAAGTTATTTTTTCTGTATTCACTGTTCAAATTTAAGTACTTGCATTATATTACCGTTTCACCAGCTTATCTGTGCTTTCTTCATGCTCAGTTGCCGCCAAGCTGTTGAACTGCTAATGACATCTTTAAGTTCATCATCACTTCCGTAGCGTTGTCCACTCAAAAAATAGAAAAAACCCTGTCAGTTTGGGGAATAAGTTATAAATCACTTGGTGCTAAATCCGAACTCTGTGGTGGCTGTTGAAACATGTCCCACTGAAACAGCTGAAGCGAGTCGTGCTTCAATCCCGCCGCAAGCGGACGTGTGTTATCGTGAAGGAGGATAACTCCACTGGTTAGCATTCCGCGTTGCTTGTTTTTCATGGCGGGGCGAAGTCGTTCAAGCGTCTGCGTTTATGGTCTCACCTCAAGGCATGTAATCGCTGTGCAGGACACCCTTATGATCCGCAAACACCGCAGTCATAATCTTTCTGGTGATCAATATTTGTTTTGCTTTTTTTCGGTTTCGCTGGAGATCGCGAATGATACCATTCCATTGATTGCCGATTTGTTTGTTGTGTGAAATGTGTTATCCAACTGACAATGTGATTGAAAATTTCATCGCCAACCTTTTCGTAGTGACTGAGCATTGTCAATATAGCTGCCATTCGTTTGGTTTTGTCTTCGTCTGACAAAGATGTGGTACACCCTTTTTATAGCCCACAGTGCGGTAACAGTCTCGTAGAACACAGTTCTTGAAATGTCTGAAGAATGGGCGCAGTCCACTAATTGTGAAACGCCTATTTTCTTGTATTTTTGTTTCAATCCTTGCTTGAGTCCACCTGTCACCACTGAGCGCCGGCCCGAGTAATCTTCGCTGTGAACGTTTTTCAAATGGTTCAAATGGCTCTGAGCACTATGGGACTTAACTTGTAAGATCATCAGTTCCCTAGAACTACTTAAACCTAACTAACCTAAGGACATCACACACATCCGTGCCCGAGGCAGGATTCGAGACTGCGACCGCGGCGGTCGCGCGGTTCCAGACTGTAGCGCCTAGAATCGCTCGGCCACCCCGGCCGGCTGAACGTTTTCCTGTCAGCCATTAAACATGACACACCATTTCCGAACTGACGCTTCGTTCAGCACATTGCGGTGCGCCTCGGTTATCTATCTATACATCTCGACGGATCGGACTTTTTGCGCGTTTAAAAGCGGATAATATTGCGCATCTCAGACTTGGCGGGATCTTCAATTTTTTCAAACATTTTAAAGCCGCACAGGTAAGAAGTAAGCAATCGTAATGGATCGCAGCTGCTGCCAAACTGGAGGCGGATGAGTACCAAGGTCCATGGTCGGTCGGTGATAGTGGCGGCTGGGGTCGTAGTCAAGTGTCAAAACAAAACGTTCTTTACTTTTCGAGTGACCCTTGTGTTATAAAATACAGCCGAGAACCGTGGACCGCACGAACACTTGATTCGGATGGCATGCAGCCCGTTGTCCGCAGTTTAACGAGCACTGTTCTGTAGGACCATATCTCAGACGTTTCGATTCTCTTCTGTTTCGGTTTCCCCATAGATCGGGCTAAGAGGGAGGGCTTTTTCTCGCCCACGTTTTATTACACGGCCCGCGACCTCGGTTCCGGAGCCTATCTGGGCGCTCCTTCCGGTGTTTTTAGGCGGTCGCGGCGGGGCAAAAAGCTGCTTCCGACTGGCTGGAGGGAGCCGGCGGTCCAGCGCGGCGGCAGCTGCGCGCTGGCTGCGAGGCCGGGTCATCGCGGCTGACCTGCCTTCCGGTCGCCACGTGGGCGACACATGGCGCCACAGGTGGCCGGCCTCCAGCGCGCTTCCCGTCGATTCACCCGAGGGCTTCACTTCCCGCCGGGCCCCCAGCCCCGTATGGCTGCAGTCGCGCCCTCGTATGCGCGCTGGGAAGCATGTGTGCGGACTGGCACCTACCTAGCCGTGAAGGCTTCCGGTACCGGAGGGCACCGCCACACTGCTTCTGCTTCTGCATCTGCGTCCCGACTCACACGCTCAGTGTGGTGTCACCGCCAGACACCACACTTGCTAGGTGGTAGCCTTTAAATCGGCCGCGGTCCGTTAGTATACGTCGGACCCGCGTGTCGCCACTATCAGTGATTGCAGACCGAGCGCCGCCACACGGCAGGTCTAGTCTAGAGAGACTCCCTAGCACTCACCCCAGTTGTACAGCCGACTTTGCTAGCGATGGTTCACTGACTACATACGCTCTCATTTGCAGAGACGACCGTTTAGCATAGCCTTCAGCTACGTCAATTGCTACGACCTAGCAAGGTGCCATATTTAGTTACTATAATCTGAACAGACAATATTTTGAATCATGTACCGTCAAGAGCGACGTTCATCATAAATGGATTAAAGTTATCAACTAGCTACGTCCGTCTAATTACTTGTCATGTTCCAGAGCTCAAGTCAGTATAGTCCTTCCCTCCTCACGCCAGCCTGCGTGAGCTAAACGCGTGCATTTCGGCCTCCAATAGTAACACGGTGTTGGCTCTTCAGCCAACACAACACTCAGCGTTACACATCCCAGCATTTTACGCACCACCATCTCCTCTTCTTCCTCTCTCACTTCTTCGATCTACCTGACGACATGCTTACTGGAAGGGAGAGACTGGTGCCTTGATACGAGGTCTGTTTAAAATCTCCGGAACTTTGTCCACAAAATTTTTATACGCTTTCCTTTTCCTTACTGTGCATGGGCTCCTCTGAAATACTCCCCTCTACGAATGAAACATAGCTCCCAACGCTGTTTCGACTTCCGGAAGCAATTTTGGTACTCCTCTTGCTGGATCGCACGAAGCGCCAACCGTGAATTTTCTTTTATATCATCTATCGTCGCAAATCTTCGTCCCTTGAACGGGATTTTCGACATTGGCCATGTCTGGAAAGTACGGAGGATCAGGCAGCACAGTCATTTCGTTTTTTGTGCAATAGTCACGGACCAACTGGGATGAATGTGTGGGTGCGTTATCGTGACGCAATAACGGCATGAATTGTCTCACCACATTTCAGACCGTAAAAAAAAAAAAAAAAAAAAAAAAAAAAATCATCATCATAAAAAAAGTAATAAAAAAAATAATTGATCTGATCTGACGACCTTCTTTTTGGTTTTGAGGAACCATTCCCGACGCACTGTGAAGTCTGAACCTTGGTCTCAACATCAGAACCGTAAACCTACATCCCATCACCAGTTATGATTGTCTTATGGATTGGATTTTGTGGTAAGTTTGAAACGTCCCCTTTGAACAATTATACATGACTGTCCTTAAACTGACACACAATATTTTTAGCGCAACGCAATCTGACTTTCAATAATCCCTGCAAAAGAATGGCCCTGACTAACATTAACGTATACCTTTCACAAATCACTTACCTCAAAAAAATCTTCGTTACTCGAACTACTGCAATACAGCGAGCGCCACTACTGCCATCTAAATAAAAGATTCAAACTACGGAAGGCACTAACCACTGATACGCATAGTTATCAAATGAAAGATTTTAATAGAGAACAATGTATTTACCTTAATAGTGTTTAAAAATCATAATAAACATAGCAGTTCATGACATCCAGTCTTACAAATTTCAAAACTCCGCCATTTCTCTCCCCACATCCACCACTGCTGGCGGCTCACCAATTGCGCAACGCTACGCGCTGTTCACATCCAACAGCCCAACACTACAATGGCAGGCAACAATGCAAACTAGCCACAGACTGCACACAGTAGCCAGTGATTTTCATACAGTGCGCTACGTAATGTTGCCAATAATAAAACATAAACAGCCTACTTACAAGTTCTATAGGACCAAACTTCTGGTTGGTTGGTTGGTTTGGGGAAGGAGACCAGACAGCGTGGTCATCGGTCTCATCGGATGAGGGAAGGATGGGGAAGGAGGTCGGCCGTGCCCTTTCAGAGGAACCATCCCGGCATTTGCCTGGAGCGATTTAGGGAAATCACGGAAAACCTAAATCAGGATGGCCGGACGCGGGATTGAACCGTCGTCCTTCCGAATGCGAGTCCAGTGTGCTAACCACTTAGGACCAAACTTCATCAGTCCCTAGGCTTACACACTACTTAACCTAACTTAAACTAACACACGCTACGGACAACACACACACACAGCCATGCCCAAGGGAGGACTCGTACCTCCATGGGGGTAGCCGTGCGAGCCGCGGCAAGGCGCCTGTTCTGTTCTGGAACATCTCATTTGCGCGATCGAAAAGCTCTTCAGACTACGGGGCGGTCTCTCTGGTCCTGACTCATGACCTGTAGGACAAAATGCGGCAACATGATGCATTAGAAGATGCTGTGTCAGGATTTCATGAATTGATCCAAATGAAATATTACATTCTACTGCAATCTCTCTGAGGGCCAATATTCGACTGGCACGCACAGTTTCGTTGAATTCGGAGGCGAAAATTCAGGGGAGAGTTTTATGCATCGACCACGGCCTATCAGCCCGGAAGTTTTAAGTGAGGAAATATCACAGAATTCAAACGAACAAATTAAAAATACTGTATTTATGATGTAGTAAAAACGCTGGCCTACTCAGGGAAGTTTGCTGCTGCATATTGTTAATATTGTCAAAGTACACCTTTGAAGTAAGGAGTATTATAGCTGGGCTTCTTAAGAGCGGACTCGGGTGCGGCAAGTGGTCAAACGCAGACTCGGGGCGCGAGAGTGTAAGAAATAAACTGCAGGATTTTTAATATATGGCCAGGAATTTTATGCGGTTGTAAATATGCATCGAGAGGGATTAATACTGAAGAAGAGTACCGCGAGCCCAGATTTGTTTTATGAAGCGAGGATAAAGAAGAGCCCCTTGCCATGCACTGTCAACGCATAATGCCTTACATCGCACCAGTAGCTACTCACCAAAGTGAGATCCGACCAGTTTTATCTTTAGACTGTATAAGACTAGCCACAGTAGCAGTTTTTCTCTTAATTGAGTAACTAAGTGTTAAGTGCAACAATTTTTACGGTGTAAACGAACTTTATCTCAATCATTTATCTAACGGCGTCATGTCCTAACACCATAACTTACTCAGAGAAAACCGTCGGCGAAAGAATAGTAAAATATTGAAAGTGATGAGCATATTTAGTTTCGGTAACTAAGATAGGGAAGTGCAATTTACAAAACTGAGATCCATCTAAAACTGTCGTTTAACAGCAGTAAACTTTGTTGTTTGGTAGAGCAATAAATTACAGTATAATGACTAACATTAAAAGAGTAAATGCATTATTTAAATGAATAGTGACAACGTATTACTCCAGAATGATACATTTAATGTTTTTCGTGTGCATTGCAAACTTATTCTTCGCTAAATGAAACGTAACAGTTAGCAGTACAGTGAGTAGCGCTACGCCATTCATTACATTACACAAACCGTTTCGCTAGCAATTATCTTTTACGTGCATATGTGTAGTACAAATAATGCTGCTGGTTTTCTGATTAGCCTTAATTCATGATAATAACTGTGTTTTTACATGAGAGTTCGAGTCAGTGCTTTTAGTTCCATTCTCGCCTGATTACAGTTCACTGGTTGGTTCATAATTACAGCCTATTAACAATTAATAATCGCACAGTAATTTTCGCTCACACAATGAGCTGGCGACTGTTTTTAAGCAATTTGCAGTCTAAATTTACAACAGATTCAGTTTATTTATTACAAATTTCGTTTATTATTTCTTATTTTACCTTTATTGTCAAAATTTATTTCGACTATTGTAAGTGGCGTGAATACAGGGACGCTATGTGCAAGAAGCATGAAGCGCCCTTTGAATGTATCCTGATAGCTAAAAGAGCCACGCGCACTTTGAATAAGAAAATGCTACTTGACACTGAAATCAATATAAAAGATAGGGTCGCCACCAACTCTAGCCACACGACAAAAAAAGGTAGCACTGAGTCGGAAAATTACTTAATTTATTAATAATAAAAACTCACAAAAGAACATTCATTGTAAAGTCATTGATAAAGAATGGGATGAAGTTATTAATATGATCCAGGCATTCTTCCCGTGAATCAAATATTGAGTAAAGTAAATAGGACGTGAACACCATGCGTAAGTGCAGCCTGCAGCAAGATTCGTGAAAACACAATCTCTTCCAGAGCATTTGCTTCAGATAAAAAAAGGGACACTAATCACTACACCTGTGCACATGGAAACGCTATCGGTGGGCCAACAAGGAAAACTACAAGGTAAATGGCGAAGGTAACGGCGACGTAACATCGGTACACAAGATAAGATTGAAGGCAAAATTATTTATTCCTTAAAACATTGATGTAGTGCATCTATAGCCTGCTGTTGCATGCTAACTATGTACAATTGCTTGTGAAATACGACACGTTTCATAACAGACTCGCGGGCCCACTCGGTCCGCGGAGACAATTTCTATGGACCGTGGCCAAATTTTAATCACATGAAACAAAGAAAATACACAAAAATTACCAAGATCCGGAAAAGATTAGAAGCATACACACACAATTGTAGGCACATAAACATTCACACTGAACCGAGGGCAATTCAACATAAGCAACTCCTTTGTGCTGCGTTCCTCTCACGGATCAAAGTCAAGACTGCATTGGGAATCAAACTGAAATTCTACAAAAGCCTTGCATTCCCTGCTGCAACCCAGCAAGTAAATCTTTATAAGACGAAATTCGAGATCAAAAGCTAAAAGCTCCCCTCTCTATGCGACAACGCGCCACGCGGTCAGTCCAACTCACCCTTCTTCGACTGGAGCACAGCTGTGTACCCTTCCCGTACCGGCGGCAGACTGCCTCCCGCTTCTCCAGCCTCTTCCACGCTCCGCGTGGACCGGAAAACCCCAGGATGCCATTTCCGCCACCAACCTAACGCAGGTGGATTTCTTACAGGTAGCGGAAACCTCTTTGCCGACTTGACCACTACGAGAGTTGGCAATGAAAGGTGGCTACAGGACCCTTTCATCACCCCAAACGTCCCGGAGAAGACTGTGCCGCGAATTTTCTCGCCATGCTAGGAGATTCGCCAACAGTCTTCGAAACAAACATACCCTAACGAGTAACAATTGCAACAGTAAACAGTAGCACAAAGGAGTTGATTAATCTCTTATATCCAAGTGAGCTTTATCTGACCTTAGTCAATAATTGTGACCTCATGCGGTCCGCAAAGCAAACAGAACAAATTAAATTAAGCGTGATATACTACGCTAACATCATGTCATCTGACCTACTACGACCACAACCATGAGATATTATTTTAAAATTGCCTTAACCAACTATCAAAAGTTAACATAGAGACATAGGTGAACAGGTACATAATATATATAAATATATAAACAAATACAATGATGCAAAATCATTATCACGAACCAAAGCAGTATCATCTGGTGCTGACATATATAAAAACATGCAAGTGAAAGTGCAAAATACAATATTCACAACAAATACAGTGATACAAAATCATTAATGAACCCAATGGTATGACAGCTGGTAAATAATCACCTATGGAAAATAAGACATGAGTACAAAAACACATCCAGAAATCAACTCGTTGACACGCTGTCATTTTTCATTTTCGTCACATGGTTGTTTCACTGGGTATTCTCTTTAGGTGCTGGGGTGGGCGTCTCTTCTAAAGGCGACTTGGAGGATAAGCTACTAGGGGACCACAACACTGAACTGGGGAGTTCGCAGCGGCGTTGATTGTAACATCCGTTGTAACCCAGGTTGATCATCCTAGACAGCACCCCGCGACGTTGCCTCGTGCCCGTTTCCACCCTCTGCGTCCATACTGTGGGATGGTTCGGCGTTGCAGATTTGCAGGACATCGCCACTTGTGGGCCCTGCCTCATCATCGAGAAGGCGGCTTGGCGGTTGTCGTCCGTGTGTTGTGGAGGAATGTGTTTTACTGACACACGCCCCCGTCTCCTGTCGTGTCAATGGGGAGACACGCGCTCTTCTGCGTCGCATCGAGGTCGACGTAAACTCGTGCGGGTGTCGAGCTTGAGACCCGCGTATCACCTCTTTGCACCGTCTCAGCTGATGCGTCAGTGGTGGGACCCGTGTCCCTCCGGGCAGTGGGCGTTACCTCACCGCAGCAGCCGTCTGGACTAGCGGCGCTCAGGAATCGGCGGCCTCGCCTGGTGTGCGTCATACTTTCCCTTTCGCTTGTCAGATGACTAGCGCATGGGGTGGAACGCCGGCCATCAGCTGGCGCTGCCGTGTTGACACGCCTGCGGGCTCCGGTGTGAGCCTGCGCCTGGGGGAAGACCAGCATCCCCTCCCCTCTGACGGGGAAACAGCTGTGACCGCTCGCCGCATCACTGCTTCGCCGTTGATACCAGGGTTCGGCAACGCCTGCCGGTGGACCAAGCCCTGTGCTTTCTGAGGCGGAGGCTCCCTAGGCGGCCTTGCACCCACTTAAGAACTGCGCTCACAGGGATCGTTACAAAATATCATGTGTACAGATTACCACAAAATCTTCGGAGTTTATCACTCCTGATCAATACATGGAATAGTGCCCAAAATTAACTTGACAAAAAGGGCCTTCTTAACATTACTAATAAGAAGAACAACGAAGAAAATTAAATAACCAATATTCAAACAAACAAAAAAATCCTTTTTATAAAATATAGTTCCAGCATTACATCTGCTGTCAATCATTCAGGGTAGATCTTGTACAAGGTTTGGTCAGGATTTGGATAGGATTTGGCGCCGCTGCTAGCTACAGACACAAAACTCTACCTACTCCTAACTACGCTCTCACGCACAATCTACACAGCTCGTACTAGTCACCATCACCATGTAGCCCGACTACAATTCCCACATATAAACAAAATATTCCTTTCAACAGCAATACCCATATCGTTGTTCATTGACTGCTCCTCCAAGGTTTGCAGAACATGTTTGCTGATCTGTGAAAAATTTCCGAGACTTCTTTTCTATGGACATTGCATAATAAAAGTTATGATTAATGAGACACAGAAGGTTCATTCAAGTCACATCTGAAATGGTAAATGTTTCAACATCTATTCATCAGCCTAATGCAAAAGGTCAGTGGGCATAAAAATGGCAATAAAAATCATCCTATCCTATTAGCAAACACATAAACACTTCGTCCTATAAGTACATAAAAAAATACTGTCAAAAGAAATCCATTGTCCAGGGCCATGAGTACCCAACTTACTGCTATCATAAGATACTCATAATGATTACACACTTACTCACCACATGTCCCCAGGGATCCTCACCTACCGTCATGTTATTTCAGCTTGGAGGTAGTCCTGATTCTCTATTAAATATCAAGTTGCTTGAGTTAATAAGCTGTTTCCATTTACGTCTTGTGGGGTTTCACATTCTGGTGTCCGCAACCGTACCTAGTAGTATGTGACGGCAAGTTACACTTTCCAAATATCTTATAAGATGGCAACTCTGAAAATCAAACACTATTAGTCTCCCTTCATACACAAGTCCTTCACCTACAAGTCACCAAGTTGCTTCATTAACATCGCAGTACATTTGAAAAATCTCACTGAATCATGCTCACCTAAGGGGAATAAGAACACTAAAACTGTAAGTTATCATCAAGAATTACCTTACGACCATTGACTCGCCACGCCAACACACCCGATACCTTTTTAGTCATCAAAGAACGAAAGCCATCTTACTGTAATAGGAAACGCTTCATATGAGCCTCATAATCATTCACATTCATATGTTTTGAAACTGCACAACACTACTCTTTTCTGCTCAGAAGAAGAAATAACTACACATATATTGGGGGACCCTTTACAATTCATAGAAAATATACACTTTAATTTTAATCATACCAGTGTGAATCAAAACATTGGAAAATATGCACTGTAATTTTACTCACAAAAGAATGAGTGCGAAAAAGCATATGGGCAATACGTCATTCCGACCTCCGAGGGGCAAGATATTCTGCTTCTTATTCAATGTAAGGTTTTACGTTGGAGATGTGGTGCAGGCCCTTCGACTTTCGAGAGCGGAGTGTTTCTACTTCAAGCGCATTCGGATGTGGAATCCGCTTGATTCTGTACGGCCCGTTGAATAAGAAGAAGAACTTCCTTGACAACCCAGCCCGTTTATTAGAGAGCTTGTGCGAGCGTACAAGTACTTTCTGGCCCACGTGAAAAGTTATATTCCGCACCTTCTTCTTGTTGGTTCTTATCCGAGCCTCGGCGGCACTCTTTATATTTTTCAGGGCAAGCTCCACAATCGCAGATCTTCGTAACCTGGGTTCTACTGGCCAGGGAACCACCTCTTTTATTTTACTCGGAGGCTCCTTGTTTTTCAGGACCAGAATCGGTGGCAACGTCGTCGAGGAATTTGGCAACTCATTTAGTATGTTCTGGAAACCGGCTAGTTTCGTGTCCCACGTCCGGTGGTCACGGTGGCAGTATAACCTACACAATTTTCCAATCTCCTTCATCCACCTTTCACAAGGATTTGCTGAAGGGCAGAAAAGGGAGATAAAGATCGGTTTCACTCGCTTTCTCCGAAGCATATGCTCCCAGTGACGTGACCTGAATTGTGGCCCGTTGTCCGAAATCACACGCTTCACAGTGCCAACCTCCCGTAAGAAGTGATTTGCGAACGCGGCAGCTACTGCCTTCCCGGTGGCCCTACGCAGCGGGGTGAGGCAGACGAATTTTGACGTCAGCTCTACTGCCACAAAAATGTACGCAAATCCGTTCCTAGAACGCACTAGCGGACCGAATAGATCTACTGCTGCGAGATCCCTGAGTTTATTGGGAACGATCGGGTGTATTGGTGCGGCAAACGACACAGTGGGCGGCTTGGCTTGCTGACAGGGCTTGCATACCCTAATTACTTTACGTATACGCCGAAGCATATTATTAAAGTAACAGGTTTCCCGCAGCTTCTCCAAGCATTTCCTCGCACCAAAGTGACCGTAGCTCAAATGCACGTACCACACGAGCTTGTTCACCAGTTCCTCCGGAATCGCTAACAGCCACCTGGAGTCATCCAGCGCGCGCCTCTTAAATAGGATGCCATTCCGGATAATATAATACTGCCTGATGGCCGCGTGGGATTTATCATGCCACTTCTCTTTGATGTCACGCAAGACTTCGTCCTTGTCTTGTTCCGCCCCGATATTGCCTAGTGACGTAGTGACATAATTCTCGAATGCCACATTTTGAAGGTATAACACACTGAAATTGTTTTCATCAATAGCGTTATCCTCAGCATGGGTGAGCCCGATAGGCATCCGAGATAGAGCATCAGCAATGATGTTCTTGTGCCCCGGAATGTACTCTATCGTGAAGTGGTATTCCTGGAGGAACACCGTCCACCGTCCGAGTCTACCGTGATTGATTTTGGCGCTCATTAGGAATTGTAGTGCTCGGTGGTCACTGTACACCCTGGTCGTGCGCCCGAACAAATAGTAACGGAATTTCTTGAATGCCCAGACAATCGCCAGGGCTTCAAGCTCCGTGACAGAGTAGTTCCGTTCACTCCGCGAGAGCACACGGCTGGCGAACGAGATAGTTTTCCAGGTGGACGGGTCCTTTCCACCATCCGTCTGGAACAACACCGCTCCCAGCCCCGTCAGTGAACTATCTGTCATCAGGCAAAACTCCTGATTCAAATCCGGATGGGCGAGCAATGGAGCGTTAACGAGTGCATTCTTTAATTCGTCAAATTCGCTCTGTGCTTGTTCGTCCCACATCCAAACGGTGTTCTTACCCGTCAGTGCACATAAACGAGGGGTGGACAAAACATTGAGATTTATAAATCTCTTGTAGAAATTGCAAAGCCCCAAATAACCCCTGAGCTGACGCTTTGACGTGGGCGTTGCGCACTCCGCAATTGCTGAAATTTTTTCGGGATCCGGATGAATTCCATCCGCCGACACAATATGACCCAGAAACTTTATGCTTTCACGCCCGAACTGGGATTTGTCCAGATTCACGGTCACCCCCGCTTTCTCGAATACTTCGAGCAATCGATTTAGAACCCGGTTGTGTTCCTCCCATGACTTCTCTGCAATTAGAATGTCGTCCACATACACAGTTACGCGCGCTCTTAGGTCGTCAGGTAGTATGCTATTCAGGCCTCTTATGAAGGCGGCTGAAGAAACATTCAACCCGAAAGGGAGACGTTTAAACTGGTAGCAGCTCCCATAGCAGAGGAAGGCAGTGTATTGCCTGCAAGACGAATCGAGCATAATTTGCCAATAGCTGTTTCGGAGGTCAACGGATGACAAAACTTTCACGCCATGAAACCTTTGCAGCAGTTCCTCCAATCCTTCTGGCCTATCTGTCTCAGACATGATTACCGTATTTATTTGCCGCGAGTCCAACACCAAACGCACGGACTTGTCCCGCTTTGGCACAACGAGTAATGGCGAGTTGTATGAACTCCTAGCTCGCTCTATTATACCCTGCTCCAGCATCCTACTTATTTCGGCTTCCACACTGCTCTTGTGCACCAGTGGGATGGGGTAGGGCTTAACAAAGAAAGGAAGATGCTCGCGCACCGTAAAGCGGTACAGAAATCCATCAATTGCCCCCGGTGAATCCGAAAATACTCGGGAATGGCTTCTCAGAACGCGACACAGTTCCATACGATTCGCTTCCGAGGCTCCCGCACCAGCAATACACCTTTTCACTGCGCTCGTGAAAACATCGTTCCTACCATACTCATTAGGTTGTGAATCTACGTCACTAATCAGATTGACCAAAACCTCCTGCCCAGGTCGCGACTCAGTCCTAACGTGAAATTTCAGACAGCTCACCTCAGACTCCTTGCGCAAAACACATTCCTCGAAAATTAGACTGACAGGGTTGCTCCCGGCAACGATAGTGTTGTATCTATGCTAATACAGCATAGACACAATGAGTGGCTAGAAGCACGCGAAACTAACGCAGACGGGCGTAAATTCTGAAACAGGAGACTGGATGAAAAACTATAAAGAAAAGAACTTGTCTTGTATTATACTTAACTTTAATGTAGTCTTGTTCTTGTTGAAATACATCTCTTGCATAGTAGTAAGCAATTAGCAATGATACAATTGGCGCCTTGCTAGATAGTAGCGATGGACTAGCTGAAGGCTATTTAATCTGTCTCTCGGCAAATGAGAGGAAGACTTGATACGTCTTGTCGCAAGCTATGTCGTCCGTACAACTGGGGCGAGGTCAAGTCCGTGTCTTGTGACCTGCCATGTGGTGGCGCTAGGTTTGCGAATACACAGTGGCGACACGCGGGTCCGACATGTACTACAGGACCGCGGCCGATTTAAGTTACCACCTAGCAAGTGTGGTGTCTAGCGGTGACACCACAGATAGTCATAACACCGCCAGCCACGTCGATTACGGCGCGGTGGGCATTCATGAAGTCAGTCCCCAATATCATCGCCACGCTCATCAGCGGCATCACAAAAAAATTGAATTCAAACTCATGTCCTTGACAGACGAAGTTTACTCGAGTCTGAACTTTAATTTTAACACTTTTTCCATATATCGCGCCCCTGACTGTAGTTCCTCTCACCTGGAAAGTTGGCCAACTCCCCGTTTCCTCAGACTTCCGAAACGCCGCCTCACTAATCAGCGAAAAGGGGCTGCCTGTATCGAGTACACATCTAAGACTGACTCCCCGAATGTAAACAGACACGACTGGGTTTACCGCGGGCACACCAATACTGTGGTCCTCCCTCAACAAATCTTCCCTAATATCGTCTTCCTCTATCAAATGCACATCAATATCACTGGTCCTCATTAAGTTGTCGCCAACCGAGTCAGCCGCTAGTCATTGATCCCTTTGATTAGGGTCATGTGGCGGATTGTGACGCGGGTTTGCGGGACGAATTTCAACACCCAATGGCGGACCACCCGTACTGTTTACAGCACCCCTGTTGTTGCTTGTTCGATAATTATTCTGTGGTCGGTCACGACTACCGTTCCTAGTTCCGCTATAATTACTCCAGTATCTCTGCTCATTACCATATCTTCTAAACTCCCGGGGGTGTCTTTGATTTACTCTCGGCGAATGATGACGACTGGCATCGTTCGTTCTGCCCGCGTTCCGTGAGGAATCGCGACGCTGCCAACGCTCGCGCGCCCTGTAACTCTGAAGCGACCCGTTACGTCTGGAGTGCCACCTGTCTCTACGGCTGCGGCTTCGCTCGCGCGGCCGCTGCTCGTAGGCGCTCTGACCGTAATTCTGCGTGGTGCCATTCGCATCGCACTCAAGCTCTAAAAGGAAATTGCGAAACCCCTCTACGTCATCCTTACATCGTCCTGCAAGGATAACGTGCCGCAACTGCATTGGAAACTTTCCCAGGCAAATACGAATAATTTCCGCAGGTCCATAAGGATCGTCAAGATGTTCATTCGCCTGCAGCATGTGCTCGAACATCTGCACAGGGCTGGAGAATTTCGACCTGTTTAACTCTGGTAGCTTAATGAGTCCGTGTTTTACACGACTCTGCGCTGCCACTGACCAATAGATCGACAGGAAGTGTAGACGAAACTCCCCGACAGTGTAGCAATTGCGTGCAATTGACCTCATCCGCGCCGCTGGCTCACCTTCGAGGTAGCCGCACATATACTCTATCTTGTGCGCATTGGGCCACGTAGGAGGGAGGGAGAACTCGAACTGCTGTAACCAGGCCCGCGGGTGAATCCCCGTAGCCGAGTTACGGAAGACTTCAAACTTCCTCACGGACAGAAAATGTTTAAAGTCAAATTCGTGAGTTTCCCTTGGCGAACGTTCCTGAGGGGATCCGCGCCGTTCCCACCTGGTACGAGATCCGCGATCATAACGATGATCAAATTCGCCATCGTTCCCGGAATCATCGTCGGAATAATGGCCCTTTCGTTCATTTCTTTCAATTTCATGGGCCTTTAACCCTTTTAGGTGAAGTTCTAAACGGGCCATGCGCTCACATATTCCCTCGGTAACCCCTCTTTGTTGTATTTTTATTTCACACTGTCCACGCGGACATTTCGTTATCGACCGTATTTCGTCTGCATCCGCTGATGACGAGGTAATCGTTTCCCTATTATTGTCAGACTTACGCGCCACTGCGTCTGAGATCCTGGCTATTTCTTCTCGCATCTCTCGGTGGGCCGTGTCTTGTTGTGTTTGCTTAAGCCCTTGCTCTCGCTCGAGAGCTATTATCGCCTGGCTGAGGGTTTCTACCTGCGCGCTAATATGGACCGGGCACTTAGCCGCAGTGTCCTCTATTCGGCACACAAGAGCCGCGTGGTCACTCTGGCATTGTTCTGCTAACGCGCGGAGATCCCTGGCGGAATTTTGTCCTACTCGGGACTCAAGAGCCGCTCGTTCACTCTGGCATTGTTCTGCTAGTATACGTATATTCCCAGCGAACCTTTCTTCTTGCTCCATCACCTGCTTGCTAATGACTTGCTGCCCCTCTTCTAAGGCGGAGATGCGTTGGTCAATGATCGCCAGTTTCTCCCCAACACCCTGTATTATTTCACTAGTCAATCTTTTATTTGCTTCCTCGATATGCCTCCTATTTTCTTCTGCTTGTTTTTTATTCACTTCCTCGCTATATCTCCTATTTTCTTCTGCTTGTTTTTTATTCACTTCCTCGCTATATCTCCTATTTTCTTCTGCTTGTTTTTTATTCACTTCCTCGATATGTCTCCTATTTTCTTCTGCTTGTTTTTTATTCACTTCCTCGATATGTCTCCTATTACTGTCTAGTAATTGTCGTAGCATAGCCTGTAATGAATTTGCATCTATCGAATGATTCGAAATCACTACAGCGGGCTCAGGATGGACAACACTTGTACTTGCGTTTTCCGCGTTTCGTTCCTGGTCGGACTCGACGTTTTGACCTCGTCCTTGTTCAGGGTTATTTTCTGGCAGGTTTTTCCGATCGCGGCTCCCTGAACGGCTACGCGTCTCCATCATAAAGATAGTTACTCCGTGCTCCAAAATACAACAAGAATAATGCCAAAGTCTCCTAATGGACTCACAGTCCCCAAAAAGCACCCAAGATTTACTATATGACACCGGTACACGCCACAGGACAAGAATCAACCCAAACTTGTAACACAATTGAATACTAAATCACAATATTTATACAGTAATACATATACAAGATAAAACATGTAAGAAAATGCACACCTATATCACAAATTCACGTAAATTCAGTATCACAGAAAGACAATATACCAATTAGCACTTCCAACCGAAAATAACTAATCCTCACTGCGCATGAGAAGATCTCTGGTTTACCGAAATCCGTGAGCAGGGTAAGCCATGTGTAAGTGGCGTGAATACAGGGACGCTATGTGCAAGAAGCATGAAGCGCCCTTTGAATGTATCCTGATAGCTAAAAGAGCCACGCGCACTTTGAATAAGAAAATGCTACTTGACACTGAAATCAATATAAAAGATAGGGTCGCCACCAACTCTAGCCACACGACAAAAAAAGGTAGCACTGAGTCGGAAAATTACTTAATTTATTAATAATAAAAACTCACAAAAGAACATTCATTGTAAAGTCATTGATAAAGAATGGGATGAAGTTATTAATATGATCCAGGCATTCTTCCCGTGAATCAAATATTGAGTAAAGTAAATAGGACGTGAACACCATGCGTAAGTGCAGCCTGCAGCAAGATTCGTGAAAACACAATCTCTTCCAGAGCATTTGCTTCAGATAAAAAAAGGGACACTAATCACTACACCTGTGCACATGGAAACGCTATCGGTGGGCCAACAAGGAAAACTACAAGGTAAATGGCGAAGGTAACGGCGACGTAACATCGGTACACAAGATAAGATTGAAGGCAAAATTATTTATTCCTTAAAACATTGATGTAGTGCATCTATAGCCTGCTGTTGCATGCTAACTATGTACAATTGCTTGTGAAATACGACACGTTTCATAACAGACTCGCGGGCCCACTCGGTCCGCGGAGACAATTTCTATGGACCGTGGCCAAATTTTAATCACATGAAACAAAGAAAATACACAAAAATTACCAAGATCCGGAAAAGATTAGAAGCATACACACACAATTGTAGGCACATAAACATTCACACTGAACCGAGGGCAATTCAACATAAGCAACTCCTTTGTGCTGCGTTCCTCTCACGGATCAAAGTCAAGACTGCATTGGGAATCAAACTGAAATTCTACAAAAGCCTTGCATTCCCTGCTGCAACCCAGCAAGTAAATCTTTATAAGACGAAATTCGAGATCAAAAGCTAAAAGCTCCCCTCTCTATGCGACAACGCGCCACGCGGTCAGTCCAACTCACCCTTCTTCGACTGGAGCACAGCTGTGTACCCTTCCCGTACCGGCGGCAGACTGCCTCCCGCTTCTCCAGCCTCTTCCACGCTCCGCGTGGACCGGAAAACCCCAGGATGCCATTTCCGCCACCAACCTAACGCAGGTGGATTTCTTACAGGTAGCGGAAACCTCTTTGCCGACTTGACCACTACGAGAGTTGGCAATGAAAGGTGGCTACAGGACCCTTTCACTATTGCCGTAGAAAAAAAGTCGCGCAATAACTAGTTGGTTATTACTGTGTCTCCATTTATCCGGATTTTCATTATTCTTCGGAGCAGATGCGTTCCCCATGCAACAAAGAATATTAGATGCTCGTGTCACTTAAAAATCCTAATTAACCGGAAGTGTAGTTCCGTTACAACATGGCACGGTTGTGTGTGAGCATGAAGTCCACGAACGGCTCAAATGATGTCCAAGTAGCTGAACATGAGCGGTTCCAGTCAGTGATCGGTTCACTTGGACGACAGGACTCGGTACATTCCATGTAAACACATCCCACGCTACTATGGACCCACCACCATAACGGACACGTCCGTCGTACTTTCCACATTAATTTCTACGGATACTGAAACGTCCCCTTTCGAACAATTTATACTCGACTGTGCTTAAACTGACGCACAGTATTTTTAGCGCAACGCAATCTGACTTTCAAAATTCCCTACAAAAGAATGGCCCTGACTAACATTAAACTATACCTTTCACAAATCACTTACCTCACAAAAATCTTCGCTGCTCAAGCTACTGCAATACAGCGAGCGCCACTACTGCCAGCTAAATAAAAGATTCAAACTATGGAAGGCACTAACTACTGATAGGGATAGTTAGCAAATGAAAGATATTAATAGAGAACAAAGAATGT
Organism: Schistocerca nitens; assembly: GCF_023898315.1. NCBI lineage: Eukaryota > Metazoa > Arthropoda > Insecta > Orthoptera > Acrididae > Schistocerca > Schistocerca nitens. Next base: position 1,222,548,178 of record NC_064614.1, read on the forward strand.
ATTTACCTTGATATCATCATATATATATATAGCAGTTCATGACAAATTACAAAACTCCGCCATCTCTCTCCCCACGTCCACCACTGCTGGCGGCTCACCTCCAACTGCCCAACGCTACGCGCTGTTCACAGCCAGCTGCCTAACACTACAATGGCGAGTATTACAACAATGCAAAGCAGCCACAGACTGCACACAGCACAGCCAGTGATTTTCATACAGAGGTGGCGTTACTAATAAAAAAACCTAAACAGCCTACTTACAATACTTCACGCAGTCTTACTTGTCTGCCAGCACTGACAACTCTACGTAAATGCCACTGCTCTTGGTTATTAAGAGAAGGCCGTCGTTGTCCATGGTGAGAGGTAATGCCGGAAATGTGGTATTCTCGGCACACTCTTCACACTGTGGATTTCGGAGTGTTGAATTATCTAAGGATTTCCGAAATTAAATATCCCATATGTCTAGCTCCAACTACAATTCCGCTTTCGAAGTCTGTTAATCCTCTTCGTGCGGCCGTAATCACGTCACAGTCCTTCAAAAATGGTTCAAATGGCTCTGAGCACTATGGGACTCAACTTCTGAGGTCATTAGTCCCCTAGAAAGAACTAGTTGAACCTAACTAATCTAAGGACATCACACACATCCATGCCCGAGGCAGGATTCGAACCTGCGACCTAGCGGTCTTGCGGTTCCAGACTGCAGCGCCCAGAACCGCACGGCCACCGCGGCCGGCCTGAAGATACAATATGGTTCACGACCGACGTAGGATGACTTGGCTATTATATAAATCATTCAAAATATATGTAGCGTTTTATTCGCCATAAAATAGTTCCGGAAACAATCTTGCTGGATCACGCGAAGCGCCGTCTGAGAATTTTCTTTTGTATCCTCGGTCATTGCAAATCTTCGTCCTTCCAAAGGCGTTTTCAACTTTGGAAATAAAAGAAGTCTACAGGGGCCAGGTCTGGAGAATACGGAGGATGAGGCAGCACACTGATTTCGTTTTTTGTCCAGTAGTCACGGCCGGACGGAGTGTCGGAGCGGTTCTAGGCGCTACAGTCTGGAACCGCGCGAATTGCTACGGTCGCAGGTTCGAATCCTGCCTCGGGCATGGATGTGTGTGGTGTCCTTAGGTTAGTTAGGTTTAAGTAGTTCTAAGTTCTAGGGGACTGTTGACCACAGATGTTAAGTCCCATAGTGCTCAGAGCCATTTGAACCAGTAGTCACGCACCAACAGTAATGAACGTGCGGGTGAGTTATCGTGATGCAAAAGCCGTGAATTATCTCGCCACATTTCTGGCTGTTTCCTTCTCACATTTTCTCGCAGGTGTCGCAACACGTCCTGATAGTACCATCGATTAACAGTCTGTTCCTGTGACACGAATTCATGATGAACTAATCCTTCAAAGTCAAAGAAAACTGTCAGCATTGTTTTGACATTTGACCTGATCTGACGAGCTTTTCTTAGTCTTGGAGCATCTTTCCCGACCAGTTGTGAAGACTGGACCTTGATCTCAACGTCATAACCGCAGCCCAAGTCTCAGCACCACTTATGATTGTCTTAAGGAACATCTCGTTCTCATTCGCGCAGTCCAAAAGCTCTTCGCAAATTGCAAGGTGAAGGTCTTTCTTGTCTTGACTCATAAGCTGTGGGGCGAATTTGGCGGCTTCTTTGCACAGCTTCATCAAAGTGAAGTCCTCAAAGATGTTCATTAAGTTTAGTACACGGATGAGAATTGGCTGAGGCCAAATCGGGGCTGTGTGGAGAACGATCGATGATAGTGAACGCAAGGCGGCGGATTGTTGCAGGTGTGGCAGCGCTCGTGTGTGGTCTGGCTGAAATTCTGTTATAACACGCTATCTCCTGTGCACCGACATAGCTACATTACTTACGGCCACGTTCAATGCCGCAATTCGGACCCCTCTAGCGGCAGAGGGCTTCAAATATGTAGACATGATGAATAAAGATGTAGAATGTTAACAACGTTTGTTTTATTTCAAAAGTTTTACAACTTTTCACGTAAAAAATTCGGAGGCATTCCTTTTCCGCACGTTCCCTGAACAGTTTCATAATTTCTTCTTTTGTCGATCAGCTGAAGTATTTATTCTGTTACCCAAGGTTTCTTCGTGGTTACCTTCGTACTATCTACGTTTGTCCTTCCAGTATCTGTGATAACTTTTAGGAGACGTCGTCTCGTCTTAAACTGAACTGCTTACGTGAGGTGTTCCGTGTCGCAGTATCCACATCTTAGGTGATCTTTCAATGCGTCTCATCAAAAAAATGGTTCAAATGGCTCTGAGCACTATGGGACTTAACCTCTCAGGTCATCAGTCCCCTAGAACTTAGAACTACTTAAACCTAACTAACCTAAGAACATCACACACCTCCATGTCCCAGGCAGGATTCGAACCTGCGACCGTAGCGGTCGCGCGGTTCCGGACTACAGCGCCTAGAACCGCATGGCCACCGCGGCCGGCGCGTCTCATCATTCCTCAGTACTAGAGCATTTCACTTTCTTCCATACTGGTTCTTCCGTAGGTTTCTCTTAAGCATCGATTTAGTCTTCATCAATACTAAACTGTGATCTGATTCTATATCTGCCTCTAGGTACGCCTTACAATGCACTATATGATTTCGGAATTTCTGTGTGATGGTGTTATAACCCTTCTGGAATCTTCCCGTGTCTCCGGGCGTATTCACGTATACCTCCCTCTGTTGTGATTATTGAATACAGTATTTGCTATTACCAGCTGAAATTTACTGCGGAACTCTCTCATTCCTAGTACCCAGCCCATATTCTCCAGTGACTCTTTCTTCTCGCTCTTCCCCTACAACTGCATTCTAGTACCCCATGACTACCCGATTTTCATCTCCATTTACGTACTGAATTACCCGTTTAAATTCCTCATATGCTTTCTCTGTCTCTTCATCTCCGGCTTCCGACGTCGGCAAGCATACCTGAACTACTGTTGTCGGTATATGTTTGCTGTCGATTATGAAGAGGATAACCATATCAGTGGACTGTTCACACTAACACACTCTCTCCTCCACGGTCCTATTCATATAGAATGCTGCTCCCTTGTGTTCTTTCCATTTTCTCCAATGACCCCCACTATACCTAGATTGAGCCTTTGCATTTCCCTTTTCAGAATTTCTAGCTTTCCTGCTACCCCGGTCCGTAGCTTAGTGGTCAGTATAGAAGGCTGCCTTGCGGAGGACCCGGGTTCGATTCACGGTATTGCCAAAGATGTTTCATGGTTGCGGTGGGGTACACTCTGTCTTGTCGTGCCAATTGAGGAGCTACTTGATCGGTTCCACGGTCTGGAAAGTCTGCAAATCGGCAGGGAGAGCGGTATGTTGATCACAAACCCTTCCGTATCGCAACCGCGTGACGCCGCGAAGTAGGGGATGACAAGGCGGCCGGAGACACCCCCTGAGGGTTTCAAGGCTTGGATGAGGAGCTTTTTTTTTTTTTAGCTTTCCTACTACATTCTAACTTCCGACTCTCCAAGCACCAACTCGAAGAATTTTATCTTGTCGTCGGTTTTCCACCTTTTTCTGACGATCGTGGTGTCGTTTTAATACGTATATTCTGTTCCAGTCTGTACGTCAAGTGGTGTGCTTTACTTGTGTGTACATGAGCAGTTCATTAAACTGTATGATTCTTAGGCACATACACGTACCGTTACGCATCAAATGACGCCACACGCACTAAAGTGACCACGCAACTTATCACGGGCAAATTATACAGTTTTTTTTTTATTTCTTTGTATGGAAGTATTATTCGAAGGCTTAATGGCCACAATACGAAACACGTAAAGAGCGATGTGAAGCGCTGTACTAGGTCGTATGTTAACAAAAGATCTTAGGTGCTTTTTTCATTGTCGTTTCATTGAAATTAATACTGCTTTAATGCCATGGGCTCGCATAATCTAATTCTGTGGCATATTTATCACTGATCATTTCGGAGTTAGTTAATTTCTGTGGATATACATAGCTGAGATACAAGACAGTCGTTATGCGTCAACCACTACAATTTAATGAAAACTACTGTTAATCTCTGCAAATAAATTAAAATGACACTGAAGTTAATAATATAATTAAAATGCAAACTTTGTAAGTTACACCCGCGACGCTATGCCGTTTAATATTGGCAATATTCAAATAAGACTATGCGCACGTGAAAATGGCTGATAACAATCAATCATAAGCTCGCGCTGTATTGCATGTTCTGATATTCTGAAAAAATAAGTTATTAGTCTCCCAACATGTAGGTATAATAAAGATACCAAATTTTTTAGAGCAAATAAAGACATATATTCAATCATTGTGCAACGTAAGTGCACTTACAATGTCTTCCACGTGTGTCCACATAATAGATGATGACCAGAGTAAGTAATAACATCAAATCATTCGACTGTTTGACAGGTACTAATAGTTTTTACATAGAACAAAGAATTACTTAGGTAATAAATCGATATTGTTTTTAAATACAATTACGTTGAATTGTAAATGTTTTTCTGTACATTTTTACGTACGTGTTTCAAGGATCATAAAAGTCTTAACTCATTGCGCTGTTCGTAATTTCATATGAATAAATATTGTTCTCCCCTGGGCTACCAGTACATCATCCCGCCCTTGGCACTCCTCTCTCAGAAATGCGAATGGGGGAATAATCCGGAATCTTTCGCCAATGGACAGATCATTACTGGCCACATTTCCTTTGGATACACATTGTGTCCTTAATTCATTGTTCCCATTGCCTTCTGAAACGTCATGCCGTTGTTCATTGCTGATTCATCCGCCTTTTACGTGCAGTTTCCCACCCCAAGGCAAAATGGTGCCCTGAACCTCTGTCCGCTCCTCTGCCCTCTTTCACAAGGTCACTGGCAGAATGATTCTGACTTTGTATGCCGGAAGTCATCGGCCGCCGCTGCTGTTGATTTTTATTCAAAATGTAAGCAGTGGGTAGGTTCGAATCTAGGATCCAGGACGTTATCGTTACTAGACAATAAAGCTGCTTTTACACCACTTTTCTTTCTTTTTTTAATTTTTTATTTTACCAAAATGGCAACATTCCATTAGGGCTACTGGCAGCCTTGGAAGAGTCAGCGACAGAACTCAACCATGTCGTGAGCAAGATGTATGAGACAGGCGAAATACGCTCAGACTTCAAGAAGAATGTTATAATTCCAATTACAAAGAAAGCAGATTTTGACAGGTGCGAAAATTACCGAACTATCAGTTTAGTAAATCACGGCTGCAAAGTACTAACTCGAATTCTGCACCGACGAATGGAAAAACTGGTAGAAGCCGACCTTGGGAAAGACCAGTAGAAATGTTGGAACACGTGAGACAACTGTCTCTAAAAGAGGATAGGCCTTATAAGATGAACATCAACAAAACAAAACAAGGATAATGGAATGTAGTCGAATTAACTCAGGTGATGCTGATGGAATTAGATCAGGAAGTGGGACAATTAAAGCAGTAGACGAGTTTTGCTATTTGCGGAGCAAGATAACTGATGATAGTCGAGGTAGAGAGGATATAAAACGTACACAAGCGTTTCTGAAGAAGAGATATCTGTCAACATCGAGTATATATTTGTCAGGAAGTTTTTTCTGGGAGTATTTGTATGGAGTGTAGCCATGTATAGAAGTGAAACAAGGACGATAAATAGTTTGGACAAGAAGAGAATAGAAGCTTTCGAAATGTGATGCTACAGAGAATGCTGAATATTAGATGGGTACATCACGTAACTAATGAGGAGGTACTTAACAGAACTGGGGAGAAAAGGAATTTGTGGAACAACTTGACCAGAAGAAGGTCTCGGTTGGTAGCACACGTTCTGAGGCGTCAAGGTATCACCAATTTAGAAATGGAGGGAAGCGTGGAGGGTAGAAATCGTAGAGGCAGACCAAGGGATGAATGCATTAAGCAGATTCAAAAGGATGTAGGCTGCAGCAGTTACTCAGAGAAGAAGAAGATTGCACAGGATATAGTAGCATGGAGAGCTGCATCAAACTAGCCTCTGGACTGAAGACCACAACAACAACAATAACAACAACAAACCAAAAGGAAGGTAATGGGAATAAAACTTCCGAACAAAAAAAGGACTATGCATCATCCAACACCTTCGTGATTAAATATGAGATGCAGCATACCCGCAAAAAACGCATGATATCATGGCATCCTTTGCCACTCCCAATGGACCGTAATCATATACTGGTAAAAGGCAGAATGCCCAACAAACCACTCAATTTTATTGTTCTTCGTGCAGGGAAGGAAGGCTGAATGGGGTGCAGGAGAATTTTGCAGGAGATTGCCGCTTCCGTCGACCTGGCAAGAAAGGCCAACTGACAGCGGAGCCAACTCGCATGTGTGTATCTGCAGGCTACTAACCGATAACGTAAGTACCCGTTTCATGGCACCGACGGCATCTGTCTCATTTGAGGCCAATGTGGAAAAGTCGAACTTTAGTGGGTACCATGAAGACACCACTTCCATCGGAAGATAGGTAGGCTGGCACTTGGCCAAATAACCTGTCTCTGGCGACAAGGAGCCCGAAGAGGAAACACGAACTGGAAACGTCCAGCGAGATAACAGCATTGTCACAGATTGATGCGACTGGGAAAGAATATCAATCCCCAAATAACTGACACAGCCTGAAATTCCCGAATATGCCTTAATTTCTTATTTATCCTACTCACATCTACTGGAGGGGTTAAGCACGAAGGTAGGAGACCGGCGAAAATGCGAGCTGTATGTGACTGAGGGATGCGAAGACACTTTAGAATAAAGCAGAAGACTTGGCCCGAAATTCAGGGAGGCCCAAACCTCTCATCAGCCGGGGTCTCGCCGTAATCTCATAGCGCACCCGAAAAATAGATTTTCGCCAGATAAACTTGCCTCGTAGTCGTAGCTTTAGCGACATTATCGTAGGAAGGGGAAAAATTTGTCCATCACATAAGCTTGCAAGGTCTGAACCTTATAAAGTAAAGAAAGGGAGCGTCGCTCCTGTTAAAGGATCGCTATTTGAAACCTACCTGTGAGGGACTTTCAGTTTAACGCAGCCATCTTCATTAGACAACGACCAATAATAACAACCGACGAATGATAGCGGACGATTGCCCCAGCCCATGGAATCTCAACCGCGACAAATCCGCGAAAATTGAGTAACTGACATTTCCGGTCGTAAACCCATTTCCTTAAACTGCACCCAAAACGTTCTTGGGCACAGTTTGTCGTCATATGTATGAACAAGTAGAGGTAAAGGTGGATAAATGGGCCCCCACTTAGTTTTTTTTATATAACACCTTTTATTTTTAGTATAATCACCTGAAATTAACATAAAGCATATCTCTAGTATGTCCTGCAAATAGTTACGACATGTTTTGGCTCAACTTTTTAATAGTTAAAACAAAATTTTATTTTTCCTGATAGTCTGCATTTTCTTGCGTCAAGAATTTGTGCTGGTAATATGGGCCCCGAGGTAGTTTGAAATAAAAACAAACAAAAATTTGAAAAAATAATTTTATTTAATTTTTGTGTATAATGAAAGAAAGATTCACTCTGAACATTGTTAATTGAGTCTACTGGTGGGATGATTTTCACAGCCTACGCCTAGTCTATTCACAAAAGCATCAAGTGATCCTGTTTCAGCTGCAGATAATGCACCAACTTGCCTTTTTCCCTTCAGGCCGATGACACGAGAAATTTTTCTTTGAACGACACTAAGACCTGACTCGTCTGCCGGCTGGGGTGGTCGAGCTGTTCTAGGCGCTACAGTCTGGAACCGCGCGACCGCTACGGTCGCAGATTCGAATCTTGCCTCGGGCATGGATGTGTGTGATGTCCTTAGGTTAGTTAGGTTTAAGCAGTTCTAAGTTCTAGGGGACTGGTGACCTCAGCAGTTAAGTCCCATAGTGCTCAGAGCCATTTTTTGATTCGTCTACATTAAAAACTCTGTCTGCAGTTACTGAACGCAGCTTCAAGTACACTGAAGAAATTGTCGACAGCTTGTTTATTAAACTCATTAGCACGTGAAATCGAAGTTGCGGATGGCTTCAAAATAGACAGAATATTTTTGTGCCGTGACATAAAATGGTCAAACTAAGTTCGTCCAGAAACTTCGCCCTTTACAAATGGATGAGGGATTTTATTTCTTGTGCAAAGCTGGTAGGCCATGCGCCTGATGTCATTTCTGGTAAGGCTGTAGAATTTGGATTCCATAATGAGAGGATATTTAACCAGTTCGTCCTAAAGTCCCTGTGGTAAAACTGGTGGACGGCCCAGTTTAATATAAACTATTTCTTCGACCGGTTTATCGATTCGTGAAAGCCTTTGGAGCGTAGAACGAGGGACAGAGTACACTTTAACCGCTTTTTTCAACCCCATTTTTTTCTCTTTAATAGCTACAATAGCATTTGACATATTTGCTTTGTCCCCCGATTGCCGTTTCGATTTTTTTGGTGGTACAAGATGTCTTCGAGGCATCTGAAACATAAAGGGTAGCAATATTTGTAAATGGTCCCATAAAATCTGATTGATTTTACGGGGCCCATAATACCAGCAGCAAAAGGGGCCCATATATTCACCCTCGACATCTTGGGAAAAACGATTTTGCCTACGGTTAGTTTGGTTCGCAACCGACGTTAATTAATGCAAAACGGCATGCCAGTAACAAGCCAAAAACGTACCTTACCTTAGTTTTAGTAATAACATGTTAGAAATTTGAGTTTTATTCAAATAAACACTAACCTTTCAAACTTTTGATGACAGCGAAAAAATTCACAGCACAACTACTCACAAACCATTACAGCTACTACGTCTAAACACTCTACAGTGAAGTTTGGCAACTAGTTCTAGTAGCTCATGTGCTCTCCGCTAGAATTCATGGCCTGTACTTCCAAATATGTAGGGGGCCCATAATACCAGCAGGAGCCCATTTTTCCACCTTTGCCTCTACCGTAACATCATCGGCATACGCGCGGACGATAAACCTTTCTCCCAATTACTAGCAGACAGCCAATCGAGCAGCTATGGACCGCAATAACGGCTCTGTAAATATAACGATTAACGACATAGGAGACTCCCCTACAGTATGCCTCTTCGCGCTTCCACGGGGGAGTGAGACGACTATCCATGTCAATAGACGCCTGAATACCAGTAACTACAGAGGTGACCGTCCGTCATGCAACTTCGTTAAAACCAGCAGCCGTCGACACTCGCAACAGAAAATCGTGACTAACTCTGTCAAACTCACGATTGAAATCAATAAAAACTGGAGCTCCTGACACAGGAACAGTGGAAGCAATCGGGATGAGATCGCGACATTTAGCAAAGGCAGTGGGGAGGGTACGACCCTGACAGCAAGCAAAATCAACACCACTTACCGCCGACGCTACGGTTTCATAATCTAAATTTGGTAGCGCTATCGGTGGGACCTGATCCACGGACAGACGTCCCGTCATTTCGGGAATTAAAACAATTTTTTCCGAACTTAAAGGAAGGCGGGATGTGTAGGTCTCGCGCCACTTCATTCATTATAGATGTTATCGTATCTCCTATTCTTCGGGAAAGCCATCCAAATCGGGCGTTTTGTGGGAAGGACAGCAAACTACAATGTCAGATACCTCATCACAGCGAAAATCTGCCAAAAACTCCTCATGCAGATGTAAACGCAGGCTCTCGCGGACGTTGTCACAATCAGTAAAATTCTTCTGGGTTTGGGACCACATTGTCAACTATAAAATGCCGAAACGTCCGGCCGGCCGTGGTGGCCGAGCGGTTCTGGGCCCTACAGTCTGGAACCGCGCGACCGCTACCGTCGCAGGTTCGAATCCAGCCTCGGGCATGGATATGTGTGATGTCCTTAGGTTAGTTAGGTTTCAGTAGTTCTAAGTTCTAGGGGACTGATGACCTCAGAAGCCAAGTCCCATAGTACTCAGAGCCATTTTGAACTGAAAGGTCCTCATTTTATAGTTGACAATGCGGTCCCAAACCGGGAAGAATTTTATTGACTGTCCCCATGCAGATTTGGCGTAACAACACTATCAAGAAGGCAAGTAAAATCGGCAGACGGTATACCGTTTGATTACCCTCCAGTGTAACGATCGGAAACATACTGGGAAAGTTCACACCATACCAGACTGGGATGACCTCTCACGTCCATCGATAGAACGAACGGTAGTGAGACACGTGCATTTATATCGCGTTCGATGCCGAATTAAGAGGATTGCCCAGAAAGTAAGGTACCGCATTTTTTTCTTCAACAATTCTTTATTGAACATAATGAGAGTTACACACACGAAATAATGGTGTTTTATCTACACAGCTCATTTTTCCACGTAATCTCCATCCAGTTCTATCGCTTTTCTCCAGCGCGAAAATGAGAGCGTTTATGCCCTGTTGGTACCAATCCTTGTCCAATTGGCGAAGCCAGTGCTTTACTGTGTGAACCACCTCCTCATCGTCCCCAAAATGTCTTCCACGAATGACATCCTTGAATGGCCCAAATAAGTGGAAGTCTGAGTGGGCTAGGTCAGGTGTGACAGCCGTGGATGGTTCCCCGACCGCTGCAAATCATGGAGCTCCGCCGAACCGCCTTCTGATGTCCTTACCTTCCGTGCATAGCGACTAACTGCACTTCTGTCGACAGCAGATGCTCCATAGACCTTGCACAAGCGTTTGTGAATGTTCCCCGCCGTATCTTTCTATGCAGTGAAAAATTCAATGACGGCACGCTACTTGTAACGAACATCAAATACAGACCTGCTGCTACGCTGTGGGTCGCAAGCGACGGAAACTTGGCGCGATTCGTAGCATTGCTTTCGGCTGAGTAAAACAAAATATGGTGCATTACTTTCTGGGCAAAGCTCTTAGATGATACAGAAACGACAACTCATCCTGGAGAATCGAACGTCGCTGGGAGCGTAAACAAAGGCCATCTAACTGCAGTCTTTTGAGTTGCAGGAGTTCCACCTTCACGCGGAGACCATCCATGACTCTCAAAAGGGCGTCTCAAGCACTGTAATAAACATCTCGAAGGACAGCTTAATAAAACTCCAGAGTACTCGTCATTTCAGCCGCTTTACCACCGCTAAAAGGCATGAGTGCAATACGAAGCCAAGGTCCGGCAATGGCAGCCCACCACTCCATAACTGAGGGATAACGCACCCATCACACGACAGCAATGATATCATCCAGACAGGGGCCCGCCAGATATAAAATATTTAACTTCGACATAATACGAGAAAGATGTACTTAAAGCGAGATGTGATTAAGAGCCACTGAAACAGCACGGTGGTCAATCAAGCTGGCAGGAATAACTTCAGTTGACAAAAGCTGACTACATAGGGAAGAAGACAAATAAAAACAGCGTAATCGACTATTGTAGGTAGCTGTAAAACACGTAAACCGCACTAATGTGGGATATGTCCAGATCCGGGCATCTTGCAGACTTATAATTGGGAATCTGATGCACAGACCGTTAGACGCAGCTAAAATCAGTTTCCAGCGGATTTTGACGAAGTAAATAATTTGAATGTTTCTTATAAAAACGAGTGATCATAGCCACGACCAGCTGCTGATAGAGGATAAAGATTAACTAAGTCGAGATCGTAAAAACGACGCTCTATACTCCGACCATCGTCCAGGGTTTCAAAGTCCCTCAACGAAATACCGCCCTCGTAAAGCACAGCCATAACCGTAGAACTCTGCGGACCAACATTAAAGAACATAGAGTACCCAGGGAGACAAAATACATCAAGTAACACTCCTTGCAGACACATATCAACATGGGAACAATAAATAAACAGTCGTAACGCAGCAAGCCATAATGGAGAGCCTCTCCTATTAACATTTAGTGTGAGAATTACCTACGGCTGCATTAGTTAACTCATGTAAGTCATGAAAAGAGAACGAGAAAATAATTTACACAACACGTTCCGCTCTCTGTGATACAGGCAGCTGGCGGAGAAGAAAGCACAGGATTTGAACCCTCGTCATCGGAAGGTGCAGATCCCAATCTGTTTTTTTCGGCGTGATGGGTCAAATGGCTCTGAGCACTGTGGGACTTAACTTCTGAAGTCACCAGTCGCCTATAACGTAGAACTGCTTAAACCTAACTAAGTACATCACACACATCCATGCCCGAAGCAGGATTTGAAGCTGCGACGGCAGCGGTCGCGCGGTTCCGGACTGTAGCCCCTAGAACCCCAAACCCTCGGCCACTCCGGCCGGCTCGGCGTGATGCTGCATGCTCAGGTTGAAAACGTTATTTCACACCACTCCGTGGCAACATAAATTTTTGATACGGCAGAGTAGGGGGCTCATTAAAGGTTCGCTGAGGGGCGGCGGGGGGGAGATGTCCTCACTCAACGGAATGCGAGAAACACAATTGGGAACCATGTATGTCATCATCAGATGAAGAAGAGACAGGCAATGCAGCTGCTGAAGCTGTCTGTATCATATGAGTACGCGGAAGAGAATCTAACGCATCAGAATGAGGAGGGGACGGTATCTCATCAGAACACTGTAAAGGCAGAAATGCAGACTCCGTTAAATTATCGGAACCTACCCCAGTCTCCCTGGCGAAACCAGAGCCGCAGTTAACGTTAGTACTCAGAGAGTCACCACTGGAAGAAGCACCGTCCACCATCACCTTCTCCGAGAGGAGAGACTGGGGAGGGGTAACATCAAAATCTTCACCATCCAGAATCCGCCGGCGTTTAAATTGTGCTGCCGCTACACGGTGCCACGCCAGTAGAGGCAAAAGCTGAACACGAAAGTAACGGCGGAAAGTCGATCGGAGGTGTGGAACAATGTCTCCCCAACGTCGTCTAAAGCTGAAGACGTGCTGACAGCCGATTGTGAAGACTCTAATTCAGTTGATGTCAACGGACGACATTTTTCGTAGGACAACTTTAAAACCGTAACACCACGCAGGCAATTGGATCTAAGATGGCCACTTGCATTACAAAGGAAGTAGGTTCCTTCCTGCCCCGCATACGTAACATGAATCCGGTAACCACAGACATTCAGGTCGAAGGAATATTCTTTTGAACACACATTTCCACAGTTCGGATATCACCGTAAAACTGCAAGCGATCTTAAGCAGACCAGCTACCCACTTGATATGCTGAACGACTTCATAAGGAAGCAACGCCGCCTTAAGAAACGAATCGTCCACTTCAGGTGAAAGATCGTTTTGTGACGGCCTTCGTAGCGACAACACTTCGCTGTAGAAACGGCCAACGAAGTCACCGCCACACTTTTAATAGCGGGCCGACCGGTCCGCTGGAACAGTGAACAGAAAGATGAAAACCCAAACACTCGGATTAAATGAAAGTCGGTACTTATCTTTATTAACGACGATACAGAACACAGTGGTGAACATGGTCTACAGAAATCTGTCTAGTTCGAGTCGGTGCGGCTAGGTCAGCGTCGGCTGACGACAAACAACAACTCTGCTGCGATGAACACACAACTGACTAGCATGTACACAATTCGGTGGCGAGTCTACAACTGAGCGGCGAATCCAGAACTGTCCTAGCGCTCGCGACTCCAGCGCTTAAGAAGCCAGAAGCCAGCGGTGGCGCGCGCAGACTTGCGGCGATTTCCTGTATCGCTGGCGCTGCTTATGCGGACGGCGTCCGGACTTTGATGCTGCCAACCTTTTTGGCAGCGGGCTCGGTTGGCATTACTGGCTAGGATATAACAGATCGTAAACCCTAACCTGAATATACTCGACCACCGCATTGGCAAGAAGGATTGGACTAACAGAAGGCTCAGAGAGTGTAAACATCACCTGCGAACTAACCCGAATGAGAAGCCGGTCTACTTGGAAGGGATCTTGGAACATGATGCGTACTTTTGTCGAAACTGAAACGAATGGTACTCCGACGAGGAATATTCTTGGGAGACTCGACAGGCACCACGACGTGGGCAGCGAACGCTGCCGCCAGAGAACAAACCTCTTAGGCAAGAGTGACGAGGCGCTGGCCGATACACACACAGGACTGAATACACACAAGTTCGACACATGTTGTCCTGCTGTACGGACGGACGCACAAGGCGGAACTATACCCCGGGCCCAACTCAAGTGACCGATTAGAAAAGAAATGACAAGGTTCATTTTCAAATGAAACAGAGTGAAACGAATTAAGAAGGAATGTGTTGCCAGTAAACTAAAACACAACTTCGCAGCTCAGTACTGATATTTCAGGTAACAATTCCAGGATTTGTATCTACAAGTAGAAGACCAACGTCGCCGTAACATACAATTCGGATTGAGAATCTAATCTTTATACTTCAAAAGAACCAGAAATTAGTTTCCGAACAGCTACGTATTAGCAGCTTATGAGCAGTTATTCCACTGTGCGCAGGGACACGCCTCGATTCTTACGCAAGGAGTGATCTTCTCGAAAATATGCTACACAGACCTCGACACTAAAATTAACTTCCATTCCAGCAAATAAATTTTAATGATCTCATCCAATTTCTCATCAATAGTTGCATCTGTATATCAGCATGGGCCTCCACCAGAGAAAGGCAGCGTCCTCAGCACATCGGAACACAACAATGGCGTTTCGCGTTCCAAAGAAGAGAACTACATTGTCCACCACTCTCGAACCAATCCCACTGGTCGAAAGCAAAATGGACTCACAAAGACTTAAAATTATCGGCGTAACCGAGCAAGCAGGTTACTACAGAGCTAGCATCGATAGATCAGAGCACATTCGGGTGGAGAATAGAAAATATAACTATCGCGATCCACAGGAAAAAAATACAAAGTGAGCAGAATGTAAGTACCAAATAAACAGGCACCTTTCAAACTATTTCGCATAGCTAACGTACAAGTTTTATTTAATTACACGCCCTTTACTGCCTCTTTGCATTACAAGCCAAACTCACCTACGATTAACAATATGAAGATTTACCACTACATACAATCTTTAAGAAATATTATAGTCACAGACAGCTAATGCTCAGAAAGAATTTCAGCGAAAACTGTGGACATTGTCTTTACAACGTTGAAGAACGGCGGTGGACGCCGTAGACTAAAATCCAAATCGACGACACCCGGCTTCGAAATTTGTGGTTTTCTGACTAGGTGAAATCGTCTTATCCAGTCTGTCGGTTAACAATTCCATATTTTCTTTTCATGTTGATACCCTCTTCTATTATATTACCCCATTATTGTTCTATAAGGCATTAATTAACCCAGAGCGGATTGATTTTTACCAGGTAGAGTTTCATCCGACACGATCTCACACAGCGGACCCCGGTTTTCACTGTATCTGGTTCGCAACTCCGCCAGCCTCTTGTACAAGGGCAGGGAGTCTTATGTAAAATAATCTCGATAAATCAGGCGCTAAGAAAAACAAATAGTCAGCAAAGCAATGCTATTCGGTTCAAACACCACACTTCCTTACAGTGTAGTGTTATTAACAAAACTAGAATTTGTAGGAGAATTCCACCCACTCTGATGCTTAGCATTCTTTTCGCACACATGATGGAAATCATGTCACGTATAAAAAAGAAAAGTTGAAACATTAGTCAACGGGTCCTTGACTTATGGTACAGCAATCAGTAACAAATTAGAATGAGTGTGCCAGTGTCCTGCTGTGAAAAAATTTAAGCACAGTGACCATTCAAATCGGAGATGAGGCGAACACATGACGTCAAAACTGAAAGTAACCGAATAGAAAAAGTTAAGGTTTATAATTTATATAAAAAACAGCTACCATGTGACTGGTAGCTGTTTTTTATATAAATTATAAACCTTAAGTACAACAGCCACGTTTCTCAACATGTCGACTTTCGACAAAATAGAGAAAAAGTTAATACATTCTATTATATGACTGTGGAAGACTACAGATGCTGAATGGAAATTAGAAAAATAATTGCAACGGCAAAACATCTTTCTCTGACTATTAGTTAAGCAGTCTTTCAGTAGAGAAAACAAACAAAAACAGGTAGTCATCTGGAGCGTGTCCTGTACGACTGTGAATGCTGGATGCCCTTGACGACAGACAGAAAGCGCTCAGAAGAGAGGGAAGTGTGGCTTTGGAGAAGTCCAGCGAGAATCAACTAGACAGAAGAAAAACGCAATGAAGACAATTTTAAAGAAGTTCAATGAAGAAATCTCGCCGCAACTATTGAAATATTATTATTTACTTTTTCAAATTAATGTACATTCGTTTAGTCCCGTTTTAATTGGGAAATAATAGCAAGGGGAGGCTAACAGAGAAAATAGTAGGTAATTAAGTTTCATGTTTCACACGACTTAAAATAGAGTAAAAACGTGGAACAAAACGGATAGATGTTCGACCATCGCAGGAACCACAGATCTTGTAAGCAATAAGTCGCAACAAAGTTCGCCCAAAAATACTGACCCATCAACAATTATTGTGACAAGAAATGTATACACAGTCAAGCCAAAATGTTATGACCACTGTCCACCGAGAGGTTGGATGTCGCCTGGTGGCGCTGCGGGATCGTGACACAGTAAGGAAAGTATGTAAGTGGATCGAAGACTGATGGGGAATCATTCTAGCGACGTTACGGGCCGCGAATGGGGAAATTTACTGACGAAATCGACTTTGAGAAAGGTGACATTATTATTATTATTATTATTACCCAGGACCCGTGTACGAGTATGTCGAAAACAGCGTAGCTGGTCGAATGCTCACGAGCTACTGTAGTGACCACCTACGGAAAGTGGTAGAACGACAGTGAATCTACCACTGGGGGAACGTGGCTGAACGTCCACAACACTTCAAAGAATGTGGGATTTGGAGGCTTACCTGCTCTGTAAAGCAGGATAGGTGGCGATTGTGGCGTCTCTGCCGAAAGAGCACATAAATGTTTCATAGCATCGCACATTGTTGAACATGGGGGTGCACAGCTGAGGACTCCGGCGTGTTCACATGTTGGCCCAAAGACTTCAATTATGAACGATTGAAGTAGCTACGGGACCGTGGAAACTGGACCATGCGTCAGTGGAAACGTGTCGCCTCGTCGGATGAATGACGTTTATGCTACACCAGGTCTATGATCGTCCCCACGAACGCCGTCATCTACGCGAACGGCGGTTCAAATGTGCACTGCGCCAAGGACACAGGCTGGTGGGAGCAGTGTTATGCTGTGGGAGACATTCTCCTGGGCTCTCATGGGACGTGGGGTAGTAATTGACGACACGCTGACAGCTGTGGAGCACCTGAACCACTTCATGCTTGATGTCTTCTGCACCAGCGATGTCGTCTTCCAGCGGGATAATTGTCAGTGCCTCAATGCCAGAACCGTACTACAGTGGTTTGAGGAGCGTGATAGTGTACTTACGTTGATGTCTCGGCTACGAAATTCGCTTGATGTGAATCCAATGGAACCCATTTGGCTAGCAGTCATCGCATCACGACGTACACACCTCCATATGAAAATGAGCCTGCAGTGGTTCGAAAACATGTTCATGGTTGAATAAAGCTTAAAAAAAGCGATTGGTTGCGTATTTATTCCCACTAAACGCCATCATGAAGAGGGTTGCATAGGATAAAGTAGCGCCGGCCGGTGTGGCCGTGCGGTTCTAGGCGCTTCTGTCTGGAACCGCGTGACCGCTACGGTCGCAGGTTCGAATCCTGCCTCGGGCATGGATGTGTGTGATGTCCTTAGGTTAGTTAGGTTTAAGTAGTTCTAAGTTCTAGGGGACTGATGACCACAGATGTTAAGTCCCTCTGTGCTCAGAGCCATTTGAACCATTTTGATAAAGTAGCGTGGTAAGGTACATCATACCATTCCTCGGGATGAAGAGCTCAATAACAACGTGCACATGCTCGATGAATTTACAGGTTAATGTTCCGATTTGACAGCCAGATTGCAGCACTGTGTTAGCTCGTGCGAGTCTCTTTGCTTTTAGAGGCATGGAGCGGGTAGTTATCCGCAACATGCCTCATTATCTGTTCCTCCGCATCAAAACTACATGCAACACCAACACGGCTCCAGTTATTCAACATGTGGACACATCTCCCTGTCTCGATACGGTTTAGTCTCGCCCATTTGGAGTGGTGAAGATCAAACCTTTTTGAATTAATTGGGCGTTCTGGGACGGATATTCATTCCAGAGTGATCCGTGGTAAAAACTGTTGTTTTGAAGAGCGCGCCGCAGCGCGTCGTGTGAAGTAGTCGCCCTCCGTTTCTGGCTGTGGCATCGCTGGGAAAGAGGAAAGGTAGCCTGTTCACGAGCATTTAAGGGGCGCTGTGAGCCCGCTAGACGGAGAGTCTGGTCAGTTGGTCAGTATGGGGCAGTCAGTGTCTCTCTGTCGTCCGGAGTGCTAGTATGTGTTAGGCCACCAGTCTGCTCGAGTTTGCTCAGGCAACGAGCATTGGCGGTTGGATCGATCGGTTGGTCGGTCGCGCACTGAGACACAAGATGTCTTGTCCGTCTTGAGCGTCGGCGCATGTGAGGTCGCCACGTCAGTCCAGTGGGCCGCGGCGTACAGCGAGGTTGTAGTGGCTTCGCGGCCGACACGAGAGCAACAGGAGTCAACCCGCTGCGACGCAGTGAGACGGGAGATCGGCGCGGCTTCCTGCGTCCGTTGAAGCGGCTGGCAGCGGACGGTTCGGGAGAGCGTTTTGGGGGTGCTGCACCAGGTCTTCGCCAGACATCGTAGTTTATTAGAAGTTAAGTGATTCGTGATATGTTGTTTCATTTACTTGTTAAATTCTACTTGTTTTCTTGGCCAGTCTCTCGTCCCCAGCTTGCTCGTCTGTCTCCCGTCCGCATTTGTTATGCAGTTAGTGTCTGTCTGTCTGTCTGTCTGTCGGTCTGCCGTACGTTAATAGCTGCCTCTGTCATGTTTGTCGGATTCGGAGTTATCGAATTTATTGCTTGAAGTGTAATGGCCGGATTCCTGAAATATGTTTTTATCTTGTCTATCACCTTGAGAGGCGGTATATGTATAATGTAGAGCATGTTTGCTCAACGTTGTATATTTTATGTAAGACTGCATTTCATGGGTTGTTATTTAAATGGTCATTTTAGTATACAGGGTGAGTCACCTAACGTTACCGCTGGATATATTTCGTAAACCACATCAAATACTGACGAATCGATTCCACAGACCGAACGTGAGGAGGGGGGCTAGTGTAATTGGTTAATACACACCATAAAAAAATGCACGGAAGTATGTTTTTTAACACAAACCTACGTTTTTTTAAATGGAACCACGTTAGTTTTGTTAGCACATCTGAACATATAAACAAATACGTAATCAGTGCCGTTTGTTGCATTGTAAAATGTTAATTACATCCGGAGATATTGTAACCTAAAGTTAACGCTTGAGTACCACTCCTCCGCTGTTAGATTGTGTGTATCGGAGAGCACCGAATTACGTAGGGATCCAAAGGGAACGGTGATGGACCTTAGGTACAGAAGAGACTGGAACAGCACATTACGTCCACATGCTAACACCTTTTTATTGGTCTTTTTCACTGACGCACATGTACATTACCATGAGGGGTGAGGTACACGTACACACGTGGTTTCCGTTTTCAATTACGGAGTGGAATAGAGTGTGTCCCGACATGTCAGGCCAATAGATGTTCAATGTGGTTGCCATCATTTGCTGCACACAACTGCAATCTCTGGCGTAATGAATGTCGTACACGCCGCAGTACATCTGGTGTAATGTCGCCGCAGGCTGCCACAATAAGTTTTCATATCCTCTGGGGTTGTAGGCACATCACGGTACACATTTTCCTTTAACGTACCCCACAGAAAGAAGTCCAGAGGTGTAAGATCAGGAGAACGGGCTGGCCAATTTATGCGTCCTCCACGTCCTATGAAACGCCCGTCGAACATCCTGTCAAGGGTCAGCCTAGTATTAATTGCGGAATGTGCAGGTGCACTATCATGCTGATACCACATACGTAGACTCGTTTCCAGTGGGACATTTTCGAGCAACGTTGGCAGATCATTCTGTAGAAACGCGATGTATGTTGCAGTGCTCTCCGATACACACGATCGAACAGCGGAGGAGTGGTACTCAAGCGTCAACTTTAGGTTACAATATCTCCGGATGTAATTAACATTGTACAATGCAACAAACGGCACTGATTACGTATTTGTTTATATGTTCAGATGTGCTAACAAAACTAACGGGGTTCCATTTAAAAAAAACGTAGGTTTGTGTTAAAAAACATACTTCCGTGCATTTTTGTATGGTTTGTATTAAACAATTACACTAGTCCCTCTCCTCATGTTCGGTCTGTGGAATCGGTTCGTCAGTATTTGATGTGGTTTAGGAAATATATCCAGCGGTAACGTTAGGTGACTCACCCTGTATATGAAGTTGCCACCCTTCCACCGTAAGACCTTCTTTTAAAATCAAGTTGCACCTTCGGTTGCAAATTAATCTTTTAATGTTAGTGTTTGTACCATTTCCATCCCTCCTACGGGGTGATTAGTTTGTGGTTGTGTGAGTTGTTAAAATTTTTAGTTTAAAGTAATCTGGTGTGTTGCAGATTTGCACCAGTTTAGTCTTTCAGAGGTTGTGAGCGGTCGTGACTATGGCCGTGTCAAACAGCGTCCGACTTAGACACCTAGATATTTAGGGAAATAGCTTTGGGAAACTTCGGCCCCGTCAAGTAACACGTGTACGTCTTGCGTTCCTCTTTATGGCGAGCGACAGCTGTTACCTCTCTTCATTGTGCTCGATTGGGCTCTCCATTTGCAAAAGCTGTCTTTCAGTGTGATTATATCACTCGAGAGACCAGTTCACAAGCCTTTTTTCTTTGTTCTAACATATTAATACCAGGTCATTTCCACACTGGATTTTCTTGACACTAGTAGCTGGAATATTGTGGTCATACAAATTAAACAGAATTGGAGTCAGAACTAATTCATGAGGCAGTCAACTGTTCACTGTTTTCCATCTGCTAGCTTGCCCATACGAAAACTGAAATTCTTCCATCAGAGCGCTTGTTAGATTCTGACAAGGAATTACATCAGCAAACTTGATTACCAGCCCTTCTCTCTATATTGTATCGTAAACTGTTGGTAGATCGACGATACCTGCAGCCGACTTGAGACCTGTCTGATATCCAGATGCAACCAACGTAGCGGCTGTTTGCTGTAAATATCAAATCTAAATTTCCGAAAATTAGTGACGCTGCAGTTTGTGGGATGCTACTAATTTCAGAATTACAAAGAAATGAAGAGATCAGAGACAAGAAAACAGTGGTTGCAGCGACGAGACAGTCTACAGAGGTTGATGATGATATTGGATAACCATTTCTCTTCATTTCACTGTAAATCACGCGGCCGCATTCTTGATACTACGCTGACGACGTTAAAGAAATGAAACAACAAAATTGCTTTAAAATTAGTTACCAAATATATGTTAATTTGACCCTCCCTGCTACTCGAAGTCACGTTCCTACAAGTTAACTGCGACATTTGCGTCATATGTACGGACCTTATCGTTTAGCTTCCCAGGACCGCTTCTTGCAGCATGTCTGTAGCGAAGTTAAAAGGGCCGCAGAAGATCCGGTGATTACGCTGCGGGATGGAAGCTCTGGCCTAGCGTACAAGATGGCCGACTTTGTACCTGAACCACTCTCTACAATCCCGTGAAGCTCCATTGCTGCGGCGTAGGGGAGGCCCCACGACAGTGAAGCCCTGCAAGGGTGGCTTAAATGAAGTACCGGCACGGGGAACAATGGGTGACTCGACAAACCGGCAGTCCGTCGGCGTCGTCTTTGCATTACATTCTGTCAGCAAAGAAACAGCACCGCTGCGTTCAGTAAAGCGATCGCACGTAACCAGTTGGTCGCTTTTAAGAGAATTTTGCAATACAAATCATATGAGCGTGACAAGTCGATATCTGATCATAAATTTTCGATCAAGATATATACAGGGTGATTCTTATTGACGTTTAAAAACCCCTGAAGCGATATAGATGACAGAGACAAGACACATGGGGCCCCAAATGTAGGGAAATTCCCCAAAAGTGGATGACACATGCCTAACAGTGACACCACCAGATGTAACGAAGCAAAAACTGTTTTCATTTCGTTTTTACTTCAATTTGTCCCTTACTTTATTTAGTCCCTTACTTTATTTAGTAACAAAATCGTAGGTCATTTACTGGTAACGACGCAATTCGGAAGCTTATACTCGTTTACTTGTGACGCAGTATGGTAGCTTTGTAATGAACTAGCGTAAACCGCGAGACTGGCAAATAAAATACACTACTGGCCATTAAAATTGCTACACCACGAAGATGGCGTGCTACAGACGCGAAATTTAACCGACAGGAAGAAGATGCGGTAATATGCAAATGATTAGCTTTTCAGAGCAGTCACACAAGGTTGGCGCCGGTAGCAACACCTACAACGTACTGACATGAGGAAAGCTTCCAACCGATTTCTCATAAACAAACAGCAGTTGACCAGTGTTGCCTGGTGAAACGTTCTTGTGGTGCCTCGTGTAAGGAGGAGAAATGCGTACCATCACGCTTCCGACTTTGATAAAGGTCTAATTGTATCCTGTCGCGATTGCGGTTTATCGTATCGCGACATTGCTGCTCGCGTTGGTCGAGATCCAATGACTGTTAGCAGAATATGGAATCGGTGGGTTCAGGAGGGTAATACGGAAGACCGTGCTGGATCCCAACGGCCTCGTATCACTAGCAGTCGAGATGACCGGCATTTTATCCGCATGGCTGTAACGGATCGTGCAGCCACGTCTCGATCCCTGAGTCAACAGATGGGGACGTTTGCAAGACAACAACCATCTGCACGAACAGTTCGACGACGTTTGCAGCAGCATGGACTATCAGCTCGGAAACCATGGCTGCGGTTACCCTTGACGCTGCATCACAGACAGGAGCGCCTGCGATGGTGTACTCAACGACGAACCTGGGTGCACGAATGGCAAAACGTCATTTTTTTCGGATGAATCCAGGTTCTGTTTACAGCATCATGATGGTCGCATCCGTGTTTGGCGACATCGCGGTGAACGCACATTGGAAGCGTGTATTCGTCATCCCCGTACTGGCGTATCACCCGGCTTGATGGTATGGGGTGCCATTGGTTACACGTCTCGGTCACCTCGTGTTGATATTGACGGCACTTTGAACAGTGGACGTTAAATTTCAGATGTGTTACGACCCGTGGCTCTACCCTTCATTCGATCCCAGCGAAACCCTACATATCAGCAGGATAATGCACGACCGCAAGTTGCAGGTCCTGTACGGGCCTTTCTGGATACAGAAAATGTTTGACTGCCGCCCTGGGCAGCACATTCTCCAGGTCTCTCACCAATTGAAAACGTCTGGTCAATGGTGGCCGAGCAACTGGCTCGTCACAATACGCCAGTCACTGCTCTTGATGGACTGTGGTATGGTGTTGAAGCTGCATGGGCAGCTGTACCTGTAGACGCCATCGAAGCTCTGTTTGACTCAATGCCCAGGCGTATCAAGGCCGTTATTATGGCCAGAGGTGGTTGTTCTGGGTACTGATTTCTCAGGATCTATGCACCCAAATTGCGTGAAAATGTAATCACATGACAGTTCTAGTATAATATATTTGTCCAATGAATACCAGTTTATCTTCTGCATTCTTACCTCAATGTAAGCAAGTAATTGCTTAAAGCAGTGATTAAGATACTGCCTGGTAGATGCGAGATTGGAACCGTGTACCCCACGCGCTAAAGTCGTTCACATAGTCCCGCACCCACGCCAACGTGAGTGCTGGGCTTGGTTTGGGATGATCATGCGGGATTGATGGGCTCGAACCTGCATCTGCGGCGTTGTACGTCACCTGGTGACGTCATATGTTCAACATCTGACGTCTTCTTTTGTGAAATTTCCTGACATTTGCGACTCCACGTGTCTTATATTAATTCCATGTCTCAGTATCATCAATGTAGCTTCGGCGCTTTTTAAATGTCAATAAGAATCACTATGTACGTTTGAAACAAACATAATTTGGCAGTATGATACGACAGGTCAAGTAGGAAGCTTTCTGCTCGTACCTTATTTTTACAGAAGAGGCGTGGCATCTAATGTAATATTTAGCCAGTCAGGTGTTGTAGTGTACATATTATGCACTGATCTATTACATGTTTGTGACTGTATATCGTTTTCTGGGAACATAACTGTATATTCAGTGTGGAGAGAGAACATCCTATGTACGTGTTCATTAATTACAGTTGGATCATATTGTACAGCACATAAACAGTTTGCAAGCTCCATGAACTTTCAAGAAACTGTGTGGAATCACAAATCGACGCCACCCTCACTGGTGTCTCATGGCTGGCAACAGGAACGCGTGTTTCCGACAGACGCCGACAGCCATCGCATCGGGACCCGGTGGACCCAATGAAGCGTGCCTGCTGAGCCATGCCGCAATATAAGATGGCGGCGGCAGCTACATGACCCAGTCTGTCACAGTCTTCGACAGTTCTCAGTCATATGAATGTGTGGTGTCTGTTCTTTGGCACATGTTCGAAAGAACAGACGCCACGCAGGATCTGCAGGTGTTATACATATTATATAAACTGAATTCAGTTTATGTACGTCTTCAGCCGGCCTTCGACTGTTCACTCGTGCTAGTAGCAGGAGCCACACGCTGCACGATGCTATTTTGCTTCTTGCAGTAGGTGGACTTTATTGCTTTTTATTCTTTTGTAAAGTTTCTTTGCAACACTTGGAGAAAGCTACAAGTTAAGTAGAACTTCCGCCTACTGTGTCAACTTGTTTGCTAATCATTTCTGCTCCTTTCGAACTTCCCTGTGACGATAGTTGCTGCACCACTCTGTAGCACACCTCTCCTTACCTTTGTGTACGAAGGAGTGCACAACAGAACTGTCCTAACCAATATGGAAACAGGCACAGCGATTGATCAGTTTTAGAAGTGGAGAGAGAGAAAAGAGAATTAGGATCTTTACTCCCATTTTGCCTGGGTTTGGTTGGATTCTCCATTTGCAGTGAGAGGCACCCACATGCCTTGCTTATACTGTGGCATCAAGCAGTCAGGCCTGCAAGATGAGTGGTCTGCCAAGCGAGTGGATTCATTCTTATTTATCGAGTAACATGAACTCTAGTACTCACACTTAAGTTAAAAGTTATCCTCCTATATGATTAATACGCAACGCAAACACGCATCTGACTATCAGTAATTTACAGAACTCTCACTGTACACTACGCACTGGCAATACCACATTTTCTTTTTGTCTTTTATTTAACGGCTTTTGTCAACACGTGACCACCGCACTGAATATGAATGGCGCACACATTATAGATTCGGGACATTATGACAACATACAATTCGAAGGAAAAGTCCACCAATCTTTTTCTTTTCACTATCTTATTTATTCCGATAAATTCTCTAACTTAAACACACAAATTCTATAACCTACAACAATAACACATGAGAAATTCCGCCCAGTGGGCATGGCTTTACATTGGTGAATCTCTATATTATGGTCTCGTAATTATTTAACGCTACAGTGCACTTTCTGGATAGGATGGTGGATCTTTTATTATTTCTCACACTTCGACTCTCACAATCATCATCACGAAACTATCCTCCAGACCGAGCAGTACAGAAGGAACAAGCATAACCCACTAATCTTTTGAAACTACCTTGCTACTCTCCCATGCAAACCACACATACCCAAATTACATGACATACACCACACTACAATATGAAATACTACACAGAGAATAGTCACAACATTATCACTTTCAGCTTTCCCACTTCAATTAATATTTATCCCAGTTTCACACGACACTGCCCCACTTCGTAATTCTACTTTCCTACTATGAACTCTGGAGATATATGCACGTCTTCCTGTGCAATGCAAGCCAAGTGGCGTTGCTGGATAGACGGCCGACTCACCTTGCTTCTCTCTGAGTTTGTATCTAGCGTCACACGGAATCATATCACGCAAAGTAATATTAAGAACGTATTCATCTCACACGCGAATCCTCAACTGATACCATGGACGAGTACTACTCTTTATCTTTTGTCTCATACACAGTTTGAGACTCACACAGTACTCACCTCGTGGAAGTACTCGTCTCTAATTTCATGTCCTGCACACGCCATTTCTTAAATATTTCAACTTATGGTACACACGCTCTTAAATATTTCAACTTATTGTACACACGCTAGTAATTCAGCTTAACTTAAGCACACGGAAGTATTTCAACTTATTGCTACGCGTGGTTTCATTGTGACCGTTGGTCACTTCCGAAGATTACTACAATCCCATTAATATTACCTGCCTGACACTTAATTCTCCCCACAAAAGTTCCTGAAATAGAGAAATTATTATTTCAAACTACTCTTAAATATTCCACATGCATACCATGTCTCCACTCTTTTGTCATTACTGAGCACAACTAAAACAGCACAAGATCCAGCGGCAGAGTGCTGAAACATGGCCGTTCTTTAGGTCATCTTGCACCTCTGTCGAGGTGGGGGAAGACCATGCTACCGTATTGGTCAGCCACATTTCAGGCGCTCAAAGCGCAGGTAAATTTCATCTCTTTGGTCCCACCAAAGGTGGCCAAAGGATCGTCTCAAAGATGATCATATATTCACATTCACTATCTGCGGTTAGCAGACGACCATACATTCATTCATTTCACAGATCTCACCAAACAGGATGTAGGGATTTATTTTGTGCGAGTGCATATGTGATCAATTAAATAAATAAATTGTCATTCTTTCCCACACTGGTATCATGCTTCGCTGTATTAATTGAAATTGAGTTATTTTACAAAAAAATGTGTTGTTCTGACAAAAATAATGAAGTATGTTGTACCTAATTTCAATGTCGGGCGGTACTGTACCCTTTCAGCAGAAATACTTATTCATTACGGTGAGACCACATGACAGCGTACTTCTGCAATACATGGTATCTTTGTTCTGACACAATAATACTACGTCATTTGAGTAGCAGATTTTCTTGAAACTAATGACTGGTACGTCATGGACACGCAAATTAAACAGAACTGGAACCAGATTTAACCCTTGACGCAGTTCGTTGTTCACGGTTCCCCATCTGCTGCTAGCTTTTCCATTCAGAAACTGAAGTTCTTCGAGCGTTGCATTCGCATATGGATCTCGGGAAGGATAAGTGCTTAACCGCCTCGGTGTGCGATGTGATTAGTCTACTCCTGTCTTCTCAGTCCTTACGGTGGCCATACATAGGGGGCTGTGGTATATTCCTAGATTCCTTACTCAGTACTGGTTTCTGAAACTTTGTAGGCCTTGGTAGGACAGTTGACGTCTGCCAGTTCTACTTTTGCAGCATTTCCGAGATGCTATACCGTGAGTGAAACATACGTGTGACCATTTGTGCTGCCCTTCATTGTATACACTTAGTATTCCCTCTTACGAGGAGAACACAAGTGCCATAATCCGATTTCCCAGAGACTACGCTCAGTTGAAAAGGATTCAACATAAACGAACACGAGTTGCGGCTTATCCGTAAATACTCGGCCATTCCTGAGGAAACGACGTCAAAGTTTTCAACGTATTTTACGTATCTTTTAGCGGTTTCTCACTTTTGCGACATGTGTTCGAAACCAGATTATTGTTATTATTTATTTTTTCATTTATCTGCTCATGTCCGTAGAACATTACTACACAAATGTTTCTTAACAAGTTAGGGGATACAAGGGCGTTGTATTAATTGTTAAATGACAACTGGGTTTCACAGTAATTGTCATATTTATTATATAATACACGTACATATGGTATTTTCAGGGGTTACAATTTTTTTAAATTTTCGTATTCTTGTGTTTCATTCTTAATTTTTATGCATATTCTTCAGGAAGATTTTGTGCTTTCCCTTGGATTATATCGATCGTAGAAACATTCTAAACATAGAAATTCGGAACACCACGAGCATCGTGCGAAGGCAGATTTGCCACAAGAACATTTATTCGTATAAACGTCGTTAACATTGCCCAAGATTTCACGTGTTGGTAATAATTTCGTGGCAAACAACGCATAACGGACCCTTCTGCGAAATCTGACACTAGTAGTTGATTCGAATCCAGAGTCGCGCGGGGTGGCCACGTGGTTTGAGGCGCAATGTCATGGATTGCGCGTCCCCTCCAGCCGGATATTAGAGTCGTCGCTCGGGCATGGGTATGTGTGTTGTTCTTAGCATAAGTTAGTTTACTTAATTTTTTCATTCAGTTATTATACTTTTTAATTCGTCCACCAGACATACTATTACGAGTAGTAGACGAATAAGGACAACTTTATTTCAGTGTACATTGGAAAGCATTGGGGTAGTACTCTTCTACGGTAATGAGTAGATAAACGAAAAACAAAATGATGATAATAATAGGGTTTAGAAAACGGAGCGCAGAAGTGTGAGACAGCTACACTGTCCACTGTACTATCACTACGGTTGAACCATTTACTCGCTCAAATGCACTTAGCTACATCGAAAACCGTTGTTATCTCAGAAACTATCAAGCATGTATGTATAAGTCGAAACACTTGTTCGTTTATTTTGACGGCTCTTCCGCTGAGCGAAGTTTCTGTGAAATCGGGTTATGGCACCTGCCGTGTTCTCATCGTTAGTCCTGTTAGGTATTGGCCAGATAAACTGAGGAATTTTCAAGGATAAGTCGTACATTTCGTAAGCAGTCTGCTACGTAGACTGCATTTGCCGAGTAACAAGTATTAGCAGGAATCAAACTTGAAATCCGCCTCTTGCTTCACCTAGGATTGAGCCTACGTGAGCATCACCCCAGATAATTGGCTGATTGTGGTTCACAGATGTTTTACTTGCGAAATACTACGTTTTTCCGTTTGTCAGAAGTACCATAATACATTTCTGAACATTTAAAGAAGTTTCCAGTCTTTGCACCACTTTGAAATCTTATGAAGATCAGACTGAATATTTGTGCAGCTTTGTTTCAGACAGTACTTTGTTACCGGTATCTGACTTAACTATCGAATTTAGCATGAGTTAGGCTTGGATGCACATAAAAGAAAAAAAATCTGCGGTTGGGAGATCCTGGCGCTCTGATTGGTCTGCTGTCAGTTTGTGAGTCGAACTCAGGACGACGCAAACTTCTTCTCTTTGAAGAGAAATGCTTGTTGTGGGTCCTGACTGGCGTAGACACGATTTTCTCAACTCTAAAGGTGGTCCTGCTGAGTCTTTTGTAGAGCAACACATGTTATTACTAAAGGTAGATGTGTCAGTTTATGTATGTCTTGGTGAGATTCTCTAATGTTTCTACAACTTTTGAGATCATCACGATGCATTCATTTTCGACTAAGAAGCCCAGTTTCTCTAACTCTTCAGAGTATTTATGGTATCTCTGAGCCACTAAGATGTGTGCATAAATTAGTCTTACGATTACGAATTTACAGGAAATGACTAATATGACTGTATGCCATTATTAGTGAACTGGCAGTACTAATATAAACGGCATTAATACAACATACGATGGTAATGTAAGTAGAAAACGAGGCGAGAAGATCGAAATAATACCTGGAAACACTGTATATGTTTCCAAAAGAAATTAGAATAATTATAAGTAAGGCCACAAAGCAAGAAGATAATAGGGAGCACACGATGCTCTGTTCTGGATTTGCAAAAGCTTTGCATGAACTCTGAAGAAGCAGCTACCTAGATGTTCCGCGCAAAAGGGAGGGAAAAGAACTATACTAGCTCGTGAATGAACTTTTATATAGCTGGTGAAACTCCATCAGATTTTACAAATTATTACACTTCCACAAAAAGCAACAGCAAACATAAAAATCAGTCTAGTAAGATACACATCACAAATAGTCATAAAGGGACTTCATCGAAAAATGAAAAGGGGAACTGTAATTATTAATTTCCTCGAGTGAGAAGCAGTCCGCGTCGTCCTGAGTCATGTCGTGAAGAGACCAGTCGGTACGCCAGGTTCCCCACTCTATGGCTTACCGTCTTTACTTCTTTCGACATCAAAGCCTAACTTATACTACTTCTACAAGTATCGAACAGCCTCTCTAGTCACTAATATTTCCTAAGACATAGGTTGTGTAACATTCATGAGTAAACTCTAATTACTAAAGTTTCTCATTCAACCGCCTCCCCAAACTTGTCACGCTCCTCTGGTAATCTCTAAACTTTGTCTAGGCTGGTGTGCATTTATACTGTACACCAAGGCACCTGTCCACGCGTTAATCGACTTAGGAGAGGATTTTGCTTTTGGGAGAAGCAAGTTTTCTAAAGGAATAATTTAAGCTTTTCAATTAAAAATCGGTAGTGAGAAGGCTTTTGATAAAAGCGAACAAAAATAACAGTTCTGCTTTCTTAAGAATGTGGTGTCAAACACTTGGACACAAGGATAATCCCTGTCGGGATTGACGGAATAAAAGAGGCCAAAATCAGAGAGGGTGCAGGCGGGGTTGCTCATTGTCACCAATTATATTTACTTACAGGGCAGAAAAGGCAGTAGGGGAGTGAAGGATCATACCTGTGTGAATCCTGTTGATTATGGTTCGCCCAAAGTGAGTAGGAATAAAGACGGGCGCTTCGTGAAAAGGGATACGTGTGAGCTGACAACTTCGTATAATGTACAGTAAGGTAATGGTGATGCTGGATAGCTATATGCAAACTATAACAAGAGATTCAAAGAGTTGGACGAATTTTTCTATCACGGAAGGAGATTGAATAAGAGTGCTTACGCGCCCACACTGAATGCAGCAATTTAGTTGGTAACATGTTACGTGACTGGCACGTCATCGGAATTTGCATTCACTGTTACTAAACGCGTAGATGAAAGAGCCAAGGATCTTGAATTGTGTGTGCAGGGCAGGACAGGGATGCAGGCGACGGAGTGGAACCTGCCCACTAACAGGTCAAAACCCCAGAGAACATTCTTGTAACTCAATCCAGGACGCCAGAATATTGTTGCCATTGGGAATCAGAGAGCGACAAGGACCCTCTAATAGTGCTCCCAGGGGCGAGCTGTAAAGACTGAACTCCCAGTACAGTCTTATTCGTAAGTACCTCTGAGATTTCAGAGGAGAACCACGTGAAAACTACAACGTGTAAAGAAATTAGACTCTGTATCAGTGGATAGAGCATCTCTCCACGTTTTTAAGTCAAATTACAGGTGCTCATTATGGACACTAATTATGAGACAGCAAACGTCAATACTTGTGTACAGTTCATTGGAGTCACTGGTATGAAATTCCCGGGAAAGTGTGAGAGCAGCTCACTTTGGACATCTGTTCAGCGGGTTGCATTTTGCAGGTATAAACTAATTCGATGCTACAACACGGAGTGGGTCGTTTGTCTACATCAGGACCGGGCACGGCGTGCCGAACTTCACGTGTGTCGTGTGTGCAGGTCGCGTGTGGGCCACGGTACGGCGTACTTCGGCTTTATTCGTTTCTTCTCGGAAGTACCCGGAACACCATGACATTTCATTTAGTATTGGTCGGCACAACTCTTTTCAATTCGGGAAAAAACGTCGTGTTAGCGCTGATTGCCTTTGGCTGTTTGATCGTTGTATGAAGGACTTTCACAGGTCCAGTGGCTGTTAGCGCAAAAGCAGGCAGCTAGAGATTTAGCGTCACAAGCTCTTAAAATGAGTGGGAACGACAGTAGAGAGCGATGTGTATTCTCAATACCTGTTACGCAGTTTCATAAGCTGCAGGCACTGCAAAAGTGCTATGAAGTGACATTACAGTACCATGCAGAAAATATTTAAAATTACAGTTGACAATGAAAGAGCAAAAAATTACGACGACTGACAGACAAGATTCATTGTTCTGTACGTCAAGAGGCATGTGGGCCGGATTTGCAGTCAGGCCGTAAGCAGGTGAAGAAATTGGAGGTACGAATAGCAAAGCTTCAGAGGCAACATGCATTATTTAATTACCAGTTGCAACAGCCTCATTACAATGATTGAACGAAGAGTAAGGATACTTTATACACTGAAGAACCAAAGAAACTGGTATGTTTGCCTATTATCATGCAGGGCCCCCCGCGAGCACGCTGAAGTGCCACAACACGACGTTGGATGAAATCGACTAATGTCAGAAGTAGTAGTGGAGGGAATTGACACCATAAACCGTAAGAGTACGAGCGGTGGAGGTCTCTTCTGAACAGCACGTTGCAAGGCATCCCAGGTATGTTCAATAATGTTCATGTCTGGCGAGTTTTATGGCCAGCGGAAGTGTTTAATCTCAGAAGAGTGCTCCTGGAGTCACACTAAAGCAGTTCTGGACGTGTAGGATGTCGCATTACCATGCTGGAATTGCCTACGTCCGTCGGAATGCGCAATGAACATGAATGTGTGTAGGTGATCAGACAGCATGCTGACGTACGTGTCACCTGTCAGAGTCGTGTCTAGAAGTATCAGGAGTCCTATGCACACGCCTCACACCATTGCGGAGCCTCCACCGGATTGGACAGTCCCTGCTGACATGCAGGCTCCATGGATTCATGAGGTTGTCTCCATACCCGTACACGTCCATCCGCTCGATACAATTTGAAACGACACTCGTGCGACCATGCTGAATCACATATAAACCTCAGGGCTCATTGAAAGACCGTGTAAAAGACACAGCTGAAAGAGACCCTAATAAATGTTCGCTCAAGCCTGTAAATTAGAGAACTGTTACTTGAAGACTTGTGCTTGAGAGGGAGATTGGGGGGAATTGGAAATGTCACTTATTTACAATCTCACCAGATAGCTTCCCACAGATCTGGCAAGTTTCCATGTGATAAATGCCATTGCCATTAATTGCGACTGACCGCCCGCATCTCGTGGTCGTGCGGTAGCGTTCTCGCTTCCCACGCCCGGGTTCCCGGGTTCGATTCCCGGCGGGGTCAGGGATTTTCTCTGCCTCGTGATGGCTGGGTGTTGTGTGATGTCCTTAGGTTAGTTAGGTTTAAGTAGTTCTAAGTTCTAGGGGACTGATGACCATAGCTGTTAAGTCCCATAGTGCTCAGAGCGATTTGAACCATTTGCGACTGACCCTCCACACATGTAGTGCCGCACTGACGCGAATACAGTAACTAATGGGCGAGGTTAATTAACTGTAGCTGTTAAGGATCAGAGCAAACAAGTAATACCACCAAGAGTGCACCCGTGCTTATTTCGCTCCGGTTGTGCGGTGCTTCGAAGCTACACCCTGTGTAGCTCTTTAGGTGTGTCGACCGAATGGACGAGTTGTTGCAGGCAGCGCGTTTAACCAGGATTTAAGAGCTCAGCACTTGTCTGTAATACAATGCCGCGTCGCTAAATATTCGCCACCTGTACTTGCAATTACAGCTTCGCCCATAGTCATACTACGAAACAACAAACGACCTTCGCGAATCAAAGCGAATAAATTTCAGGCAATACGGACAATTCAGTGACCGCCGGCCTTTCTTTAAGACCGGGAGCAGTGGTATATGCATAGATTTGTCAGTGCTAACAATACGTGTAATAATCGCAGAATTCATTGTGAGACGTAGGACGAACGTGTCCGTTAGGACAGTACGACGAAATTTGGCGTTGATCGGTTATGGTAGGAGACGACCGACGCGAGTGCCCTTGCTAACAGCACCATCGCCTTCAGCGACTCTCCCGGATTAGTGACCATGAAGTCCCTTTAGAAAAATTATACATGACTGTGCTTAAACTGACACACAATATTTTTAGCGCAACGCAATCTGACTTCCAACAATCCCTACAAAAGAATGGCCCTGACTAACATTAACCTATACCTTTCACAAATCACTTACCTCACAAAAATCTTTGTTACTCAAGCTACTGCAATACAGCGAGCGCCACTATTGCCAGCTAAATAAAAGATTCAAACTACGGAAGGCACTAACTACTGATAGGCATAGTTAACAAATGAGAGATTTTAATGGAGAACAAACAATGTATTTACCTTAATAGTGTTCAAAAGTCATACTATATATAGCAGTTCATGACATCCAGTCTTACAAATTTCAAAACTTCGCCATTTCTCTCCCCACATCCACCACTGCTGGCGGCTCACCTCCAACGGCGCAACGCTACGCGCTGTTAACAGCCAACAGCCCAACGCTACAATAGCGAATATTACAACAATGCCACCCAGCCACAGACTGCACACAGCACAGCCAGTGATTTTCATACAGAGCGCTACGTGGCGGTACCAATAAGAAGACCTAAACAGCCTACTTACATAGCCCCCATGCTCCCCACAAAAAATTTTACAAATTGTCTTGGGCACTGGCCAATACATATTTGTTAAAGTTTTTTTTCCAATTACAATAACAAAAAATCAAATGCACACACTTATTGATACAATATTGGTCAAAATCTAAAATTTTCTCACAGTCCATATAGACAGTCCTGATCATCCATCATAGTAAAATTGCAGTGTTTTTTTCTCAAAGTCTGAGCAGTAAAATAAAATGCACACGGAAGTAGTGGATTTCCATGCAGTCTTGAAGAAGTAGTGTTGTCCTTCCAACGGAAAGATAGTGCTGACTCTTGACATGCAGACAGGTAATGGGCCCCAACAGAGCAAACCCACCGCAGAGTCAGTCGAATTTTTGAAGAATATTGGTAGGTAGGTCATCACAGAGTAGACCCACTGTAGTCCTGGTAGAGATTACGGTATTGGTGGGCCACCAGAGGTGCAGACCCACTGCAGTCCTTGTAGAAATAATGGTATTGGTGGGCCATCAAAGATGCAGACCCACTGTAGTCCTTGTAAAGACGGCCAGCAGCCATCTTTTGCGAGTGTGGAGGTGCACAATCACCATCGAAGAGTCTTGCGGAGAATATAGCAAGTCCATAAACCACTCACAAACCACTCACAAAGTTTTTGGAATTGTCCTTAGAATCAGCAATGCTGTTAATCAGTCCCTTGCTGAATTATTAACACACGTCCAAACACTAACAGTCCTCTTTTTTTTCACATATTGTGCATATACTATGACCAACAGAAATATGTGCAGTGAAATGAATGCTTACAAGTTACTTAATTTGATAAACTGGTGTCAATTACAATTTTATAACATAAGAATACAATAACAAAGGTACAAAATACATCATTAAAGAACATAACAATACAGATAACATTTGTAGTAATACGGGCTTTACAAAAGAATCTAAATAACATATACATCAGTGTTACAGGAATTATGACATAAGTACATACATAAAAGATCAGAATAACTTTTGAAACATCAACTTTGCACATGAACATTAAAACAAAACAGAATAAATAATGTCTAAACATCTTTAAAAAGTAAATAACATATTATCAGAAAAATTCTACAACGTAACTCTCATCAGATAAACACATAAAGACAGGAAGAACACAAATACCCAAGGGTACACAAACACATAGTGGGATAACACAAGAGGAAAAGGCAGGGTTTGTTTTCAGTGTAACATTTGGTACTGCAGTCCAACTCAAAACTTCATTCCATAGATCTTTCGTCTTATTTCAACATTTGTTTCCACCAAAACATCCTATCCAAGCATACTTTCTGTATTTATATGTTCACATATTTCTTACTTCATTATTTATTTTCCATTATCTTACCTCATCATTTATTTCCAAGAAAATCCTACCTAAACTTGTTGTCTCTAAACCCTACTTATTGTTCATATCCTCTTTCAAAACACTTTTTTGGCCAAACCATTTTCTTATAGCTTCTCAACACATTTCTTCCAATTCATCATAGTTAGATTCTTATATAGTCTACTCCCTCTTAAGCTAACTTATATCTATGGAGCTCAGATATATATACCAAGGGGCGAGGCAATGCAGCAGCACATAACAAATTAACACAAACAGCAATGACAAAAGATTCAAATTGGCAAAGCAAGCAGCAGTAAAATAAATTAGCAGAGCAATTGCAATATTACAACTAATATAAGGCAATGTGCAGCAAACAATAAAAATAATTCAGTAACACTATGCCTGGCAAACAGCAGCAGCAAATGAAATAACTTATATCTAAACATGACAAAGCTCAAGCAGAAAAAATATTACACTAAAAATGGCCATGTCTAATACCTAGGTCACATCTTAACACTAGAGTGATGCATCACAAAAATTTACTCTGCGAGAAAGTTACCAAGTTATTAAAAAAATTATTTATGCAATTCCTGTGAAGGGAAATGTCTATTTGTGCTCTCTTTTCTACGAAAATGCATCATAAAATTATTCTTTACTGGGTCTGTAGACAGAAAATAGTGATATTAGTCCATCTATTAAATTTTATTTTAACCAATGCTGCAGTGCAACTAGAAACTAGATATTAAACAAAATGAGCAAATATGTACAAAGGAAGGCATGAAACATTCATTAGCCATATGGCATTTCATAAGGTAGTAAAAAATCTCTCAACTAGAAAGACAGTAGTCATAATCAGGTGTATAGACATAAAATATTTCTCGTCATTTCATTAGGCATTTCAGTAAATATCATAAATTAAGAGCTCCACAGTGTAATCATATGTTTTCAAGTTTGAGCGTGTCGTAATTGCGATGCTTTCTACAAAGAAATGCCAATAGCGAGGATAATGGCCTCCTTTTTCTCGACCTGTGCCTCTGAAAGGCACACACTAATGGCTTTTTTCCAGGTGACTGTCGCGCAGCATTACGTGAAGGTGGTCACTTAACTTTCTTACCGAAATGTTTACAACACCAGTTTGCACTACAGTGACAGTCTCATATAAAATTTGCGTTACAAATGTGTAGAAACAAAGTCCTTTAAATATAATAGTGTCCAAAAAATGTTCGTTGGCATTATGATACATTCACGCATTTACACACATTTCATAACTCTTTAAAGTACGATTCTTGGTTTCCATCATTCTTTTTGACAATTCAGAGTCCCTAACCACTACTCCTTATTCCTTATCTTATTACACATATACATATTCATCAACACGTCTTCAATATTTCATCATCATAAATACATAGCATAATCAGATTCCTCATAGCATCATCTCATTGATCATAAACATACCTCAACAGCACAATACACATTGTCGTCGTAATAACATCATAACAGATCAATCACATCTCAAAATCTTTGTAGCTTTCTGAATATTTTAAAACCTAAAAAAAATTCTCTGCTCATTTCAAAAGTGTCATCTACCCCAAACGTACTTTAAAAATCATGATCCCATACCAAATACGACATTCAAAGCTTTCATAGTATCACAATGGTTCCGAAAAAATATGAACAGTTCACAAAGTACAGACAAATACAATTTCATAAGTGTGAAGTTATCCGGCTGTGTAATTACGTAAACACCTGTCACTGATGTAATAAAAAGATGTTTGTTTCTCTGTCAAATAATCAGATAGCTGTGTAATTCTGTGTTGGAGAAATATGGTATCGATGTGTAAAGTTGTATAAGCAAATACCATATTAGCTCGGGCTCCTTGTGCTTGCCAAACGCATGATACACAAAGTAAGCGTGTACCCCCCTGAGGATTAATGTAATTATATCCTCAGGTGTTACAGATTACAGCAATGGAATGAAATGTATCAGGGAAAACCTTTGTATCATTGTAATTCAAAAATCTTGAAAAATAAATATTTTAAGTACAAAATTAATCACTCAAATACGTGTCCTTTAGCGCTAAATGTGTGTCTTGCTGTAAGATAATTCTGTGGAAGTGTCGTAGTTATCGTCCTCCGATCTAAGTTCTGCAGAAGTCAATGTACTTACTTCATCATAAACTAAAGTGATATGCTATGTGTATAGATATCGTATTTATTACGTACATTGCTGTGATCAAGAAAGTACTACACTGTAATATATTGTTGTGCTACAAAAAAGGCTGTCTTATTGTAGCTATAGCACAAAGTTACTACTAAAACATGTTTTACTTTCCAGAATAATACATAAAAACTGTGCAGCTATAAAACAGATACACCACAAAAGCAATAATGTAAATTGTGTCACACATTAGTAGCGTCGTGATATAATCGTGTAGCTGTCAAAGAAAGCAAATGCTAAGTCATCTTTAATCTAACACAAAGTACTTTAAATTCAGAATGTATTCTCAAGTAAACCAAAATGTTGCATGAAAATCTCATTAGCAGTGCCGGTATATGTTCTAAGTATGTAAGCCTGATAGGCGTTACGTAATCGTCAAACTAACAAGCAAGAATGTACAAATAACAACACTAGGTCGTCTGTTCACTATAACAATGCATTCGTAATTTCTGTTTAAATAAGTTCTCTTGGTTCTTGACTGGATATTTAACTTCAAACAATGTTGCATGTTAACAGATTCTAAGTCTGACAAAGCATACTAGTAATGTAAAGTGAAACGTTTTATGCCAAAGACAAAGTTAAAAAGCAGATTATCTCTCAAGAAACGGTTTTACATGTGAAATGTGGTGCAATCCTTTACCCTTTCTAGTGCGAAGACTTTCAAATTCAAAGTAACTATCATGTTGCATACGTCGGTAAGGAATGTTAAAATTTTTCTCAAGGTTAGCGTCTATGTTATTTTTCGCTGAGCCAGCCGGCACACGTGGCTGCCTGCGGTGCGAGTCATTGCCTGTCTCTTTGTTGGCGCGTGTCGTTAGTGGGATTAGGAGACCTAACTTCTACAAATTCACCTAGTCGAGAGGGCCATGGCCTGTTTGAATCCCGCCAGTTCTGATGCAATTCAGGTCTGTCGTTACGATTATATCGTCTGTCATCATGTCGATAATTTCTGTAATTAATTTCTTGTCGGTCATGTGGTGGAGAACTTCTCCCTGCGTCGTAACTGCACGGAGGACCGTTGTGTCTGAAGTTATTCTGTCTCCCTTGATAATACTTATTTTGGTTCCCATATTGTCTGTTTCTCTGATTGTCTCTGTGATTGTCATTACTGCGGAGAGGTGATCTTTCCCTGTAATTATTACTACTCTGCCAACGGTTGTCATACGGGTGGTGCCTGTTTTGGTCACGATTTGTGTTGTGAGAATAGCCTTGTCGTGTCCAGTTATTATTTCTTTCATCGCGGAATTGCGACGGATGTGACCTGTAAGTGTTGTGTTCCTGTTTTCGCGTTCCGCGATTGTCAGTGTCAATTTCTTATAAGAGTCCCTGAAAAGCTTCAATGTCGTCTTTGCCACGTCATGCCAAAATATTTCGTAAATGTTCAGGTAATTTGATTAAGCAAATGCGGATGAGTTCTGAGGGGCTGTATGGGTTTGACAGGTATTGATTCTTGTGCAACATGTCTTCAAAATATTTCACAAGACTGGAAAATTCAGATTATTCGAAATGTTTTATCATTATGATGCTATGTTTTACTCGGTCTTTTGTGGCTTGAGACCAATATGCTGAGAGGAAGGCATGATAAAATTCTCCTTCACTGTGGCAATCGTGCATGACCGATCGCATTCTTACAGCTGGTTCATTCTCTAAGTAGACACACATAAATTCTAGTCTGTGCTCTAATGACCAGTTGGGAGGAAAACAATGAGAGAATTGATGGAGCCATGCTTGTGGATGAATGTCGTTGCCAGAATTCTCAAATGTTTTGAATTTACGTGTAGTAATGAGCAGCTTATAGTCAAAATCATCGTGTCGGCGAGTAGCATATCGGTCATTATTACGTCGTGTCGGCGGTTCCATCTCAAAATTCGGTGCACCTTGCCAATTTCTTTCATAATTTCCGAAATGCCCTGTGTTATTATTTTGTGGCTGTTCCGTATTTCTATGCCCCTCTTCCCGTATTGGAGCGCGAGTGTCCTCTGTAATACGTAATTCATGTATTACCTGTGTCAGCTGATCTTGTACTTCCCCGATTTCTCTTTGGTGTTGCGTATTAATTTGTTTCTGATTTTGTTTGAATTTCCTAATTTGTTCGCACTCTTCTTTGTCATTGAAGACTACCGGTTTTGTGTCATTCAGATTATCATCTACCTTCCTAGATAAATTATTTAGCTGATCCGAAAGTTCAACTACTTTCTCTGATAAAGAACTAATTTCCTCCATGTGTCTTTCTGAACCAATTTTCAGAGTATCTAATGTGTCCTTTAAGTTTTCCTGAGTTTTTGAAAGTTGCGTAACTAAATCGGTAGATGCAACTGAGTCAATTCTAGCTTGCAAGGTCTCATGATTTTCAAGAACAATAGTTTGCAGTTCTTATATGGCTGCTTCGTGATTCTGTAATGCATTTTCATGCTGCGAAAAAATAGGTTGAAAATGCTCACAAATTTGTGTTTTTACATCATTACAGACTTTTTGACATTTCGATTCAATGTTATGTAACTCAGTAGTTAAATCTTCACGTGTTTGTTCAAGTGTGGTGTCTAACGTTTGAAGATTTTGTTCCATTGTGTCTAACTTTTGAAGCTTTTGCTGTGTTTGTCTCTGATTTTGTTCAATTATGTCTAATTGTTGCTGTGTTTGTCTCTGATTTTGTTACATTTGTTGCATTAATTGCAATAATAATGTATTAGTGTCTGGAATCTGTTTCTCTATGCTTTTTGGCAGTGCATTTTCACCGGCAACATTCACATTTTGACAAGCAGAAAATGTGTCTTGACTCATTTGCGAAAACGGTGAGGACCCAAAACTTGAGTCTACAGTATTTGCAATATTGTGTTCTGTCATTTCGGATTCCTGAGGCGAGCTGTTGCCGACCGATAGATCGATAATGCTTCCCTGTTCACTAATTGTTTCACTGCCTAAACCATTATTTGCAGCCCGCTCCATTTCCCTATGCACAATTACCAAATTACTACTTTGAAGATTAGTTAATTCATTACTCGGCGGCGCTAACACACTGCTTTCGTCTTCACTGTCATTTCTCAGTTTACTTTGAAGCCTAGTATTACGTTTTTCACACGCCATTATTGCCACAATATTTCACACGACAACACAGAAAAGCACAATTTGAAGAGCAAAATAACAAAACACATTAACATAGCACTGAAAATAATATCTAGTTAATTGCAAGAGCAGCTGCGAAATACTTGGTGCAAATCTACATGCATGCCACAACTGTTTTACTGTACAACAATGAAAAACTACAACCACAAAGGAAATTCTTTCTATAATTATGCGCTAGCAATTAACAAAAGCTACACTAATTACACAAACTACAAGAAAAAATCAGAAGATTCAGGTTCGAATCCTGGCAGGGTTGCCATATCAAACGTCCCTTTAGAAAAATTATACAGGACTGTGCTTAAACTGACACACAATGTTTTTAGCGCAACGCAATCTGACTTTCAATAATCCCTACAAAAGTATGGCCCTGACTAACATTAACCTATACCTTTCACAAAACACTTACCTCACAAAAATCTTCGTTACTCGAACTACTGCAATACAGTGAGGGCCACTACTGCCAGCTAAATAAAAGATTCAAACTACTGAAGGCACTAACTACTGATAGGCATAGTTAGCAAATGAAAGATTTTGATAGAGAACAAACAATGTATTTACCTTAATAGTCATAATTGACATCCAGTCTTACAAATTTCAAAACTCCGCCATTTCTCTCCCCACATCCACCACTGCTGGCGGCTCACCTCCAACTGCGCAACGCTACGCGCTGTTAACAGCCAACAGCCCAACACTACAATAGCGAATATTACAACAATGCCACCCAGTCACAGACTGCACACAGCAGAGGCAGCGATTTTCATACAGAGCGCTACGTGGCGGTACCAATAAGAAAACCTAAACAGCCTACTTACAACCATATCGTTTGGACTCTAAACGACTAGAAAACCGTGGCGTGGTCAGATGATCCTCGATTTCAGCTGATAAGAGCTGGTAGGGTTAGAATGTGACGGAAACCCTACGAAGCCATGGACCGATCTTTGACTGGAAACGATTACGTTCGGAACCTGGAGACCATTTGCAGCAATTTGAGGAACTTCATGTTCCCAAACAACGATACAATTTTTATGGATGACACTGTACAATGTCACTGGGCCACAACTGTTTGCGACTGGTTTGAAGAACATTTTGGATAATTCGAACGAATGATTTGGTTAGCCAATTAGGCCATCATGAATCTTATCCAACATTTATGGGACGCAATCGAGACGTCAGTTCGTGCAAAAAATCTTGCACCGGCAATACTTCAGCAATTATAAACTGCTATCGAGACAGCATGGCTAAATACTTCAGGAAGGGACTTCCAACTATTTGTTAAGTCCATGCCGCCTCGAGTTGCTGCACTATGCAGGGCAAAGGAAGTTCGACAGGGTATTGGAAGGTATCATCTGACTTTTGTCACCAAGGTGGATACTGCTGTTGTGGTCGTCTCCAAAGACTGGTTTGACGCGGCTCTCCATGCTAGTCTATTCTGTGCAACGCCCTACATACACTATGTGATAAAAACTACCCGGACACCCCAAAAACATAAGTTTTACGTATTAGGTGCATTGTGCTGCCTCCTACTGTCAGGTACTCCATATCAGCGACCTCAGTAGTCATTATACATCGTGAGAGAGCAGAATGGGACGCCCCGAGGAACTCACAGACTTCGAACGTTGTCAGGCGATTGGATATCACTTATGTCTGAAAGCGAGATTTCCACACTCCTAAACATCAATAGGTTCACTCTTTCTGATGTGATACTGAAGTGGAAGCGTGAAGCGACACGTGCAGCACAAAAGCGTACAGCCCGACCTCGTCTGTTAACTGACAGAGACCGCCGACAACTGACGAGGGTCGTAATGTGTAATAGGCAGACATCTATCCAGACCATCACACAGGAATACCAAACTGCATCAGGATCCACTGCAAGTACTATGAAAGTTAGGCGGGAGGTGAGAAAACTTTGATTTCATGGTCGAGCGTTTGCTCATAAGCCCCACATCTCGCCGGTAAATGCCAAACGACGCCTCGCTTGGTGTAAGGAGCGCAAACATTGGACGGTTGAACAGTGGAAAAACGTTGTGTGGAGTTGTGAATCACGGTAGACAATGTGGCGTTCCGATGTGGATATGGCGAATGCCCGGTGAACGTCATCTGCCAGCGTGTGTAGTGCCAACAGTAAGATTCGGAGGCGGTGGTGTTATGGTGAGGTCGTGTTTTTCGTGGAGGGGGCTTGCACCCTTTGTTGTTTTGCATGGCATTATCACAGTACAAACCTACATTGATGTTTCAAGCACCTTCTTGCTTCCCACTACAGAAGACCAATTCGGGGATGGCGACTGCATCTTTCAACACGACCGAGCACATGTTCATATTCCACGGCCAATGGCGGAGTGGTTACATGACAATAACGTCCCTGTAATGGACTAGCCTGCACATAGTACTGACCCGAATCATATAGAACACCTTTTGGACGTTTTTGAACGCCGACTTCGTGCCAGGCCTCACCGACCGACATCGATACCTCTCCTCAGTGCACCACTCCGTGAAG
The DNA here is from genome assembly GCF_023898315.1 of Schistocerca nitens. Taxonomy (NCBI): domain Eukaryota; kingdom Metazoa; phylum Arthropoda; class Insecta; order Orthoptera; family Acrididae; genus Schistocerca; species Schistocerca nitens. The sequence goes on from NC_064614.1 coordinate 1,222,591,570, forward strand.
AATGGGCTGCAATTCCCCAAGAAATCTTCCAGCACCTTGTTGAACGTATGCCTGCGAGAGTGGAAGCTGTCATCAAGGCTAAGGGTGAGGCAACACCATATTGAATTCCAGCATTACCGATGGAGGGTGCCACGAACTTGTAAGTCATTTTCAGCCAGGTGTCCGGATACTTTTTATCGCATAGTGTATGTGCCATTTTTCTGTACATCTCGTAATACTCATGCAGCTGTCTTCCGAAGGTGCAGAAGTACTTGACTCGGTACTGCTCCGGCAAATTCGATAACATAATTAGAATCTTACATCAACAATTAGACTTGAATTTTCCTCCTCCTTGACAAATAATGGAAGAATGTACAATATATTAACTTCTGTTTTGGGGAATATGATTCTACGAGTACTGTATGTGTTAACGAATATTTTTTCAAGCTGAACGAAGAAGACAAGAATTTAGTGTGTGTAAATACTGAAAAGTGTCAGCTGTCTTGCCGCAGGGGTAACACCAGTTCCCGTCAAATCACCGAAGATAAGCTCGTCGGCTAACACTTGCATGGGTCATCGGCCGGGTCTGCCGAAAGCTGTTGACAAGCGGGGTGCACTCAGCCCTTGCGAGGCCAATTGAGAAGCTACTTCATTGAGTAGTAGTGGCGCCAGTCACGAAAACTGACATCGGCCGGGAGAGTGGTGTGCTGAGCACATGCCCCTCCGTATGAGCATACCGTGACGCCTAACGGGTGAGGATGACACGGCGACCGGTCGGTACCGGTGGGTCTCCAAGACCTCTTCTGACTTTTTTATTTTGCTTTTAAAAATATTGAAAAGCGTTTGCTGATGGCTGGTATGTGATTGTTTAGCGCTTCTCAATAGGAGGAGAACGTGCCATCTGCACATGATTCACTTCCACTTGCAGTAGAGAGGCGGAGTTCACTTCTGATGGGTACTTGGTGGGCTGCAGATGAGATGGACAGGCAGGGTAGTACGCCGTCTTGGTAACTAATAGAGGTGTTGGAAGTCGTTTCTGTCCGCAAAGTGTCAATACCGATTTATATTTCAGGTACAGTTCTGAGATATTTGTGCGCAGTCTTACTATGAGAGGTAGTCTTGTTATTAGCAACGCATGAAACAAAGCATAGTTACAGAGCTGTGTTAAAATGGTAAAAACTGATGAAAACAAACTAATGAATCACGTGTTTGATTGGAGTCTTCATACGACTGACGACTGGTCAAATGTATGAATATTAACATTAACGTCGGTGTTTGGCAGAATATGACAATACTGTAATATCAAATAGGAAAAACTTTCCTAATGTTAGGCCATTATTAGCTGACAACTGAATGTCAAACACACAGATAAAATGACGTGTGACTTACACAGATATTACGTAAACAGAAGATATAAAAGATACAAAAATGTCATGTATGCGGCTGTTAGGTTATCTGAAGATGGTAGAAGCAGGAGATTGAGAAAATTCGGAAAGACACGTTCGACATCACCGGGAATTTTGGAAATCAATAAATGACAAACTAGATATCCTCCTTCCCCTCTGTTAAACTAAGTTTCAATTTCGCTAATATTAGATTTCAATTGTAAATTAAACTGTATTTTTTCTGTTGTTTAATGGTACAATATCACACAAACTTTATTTTGTTTGGTTAATGGTAACATCCTACATGACATAAAAGTATAATCCTTTCCTTTGAAAACACACTACGTGTCATCACTTTTGTATCTTTAGTATCTTCTTTTTAAGTAATAGCTGTGTAAGTCACATTTAATTTTATCTCTGTTTGCGACATTCTGTTGTCACTTGGCGATGGCCTAGTGTCTGGTTTACACCAGAGTGACGGGAGCGAACAGGAGCGCATGAGCATTCACTGACCATCGCCAATGTTTGCTGCCATACGCCTGTACCTGTGAACAAGTATTAACACAGGAGATGACCCAAGAAAAGAGCGAGCATAGCCTATTTAGGCCACGTTATTGTTTTTCGGCAATAGTATGTTCTAGTCAGTTATTTTACATGGCCAGCGCACTGTTTTTGAAGAAGAAAGCAAAATGGCATAGGGGAAGAAAAATTTAGGTGTCAGAGTTTGTGCGAAATGCATGGAGGTAGGGCACTTGTTGCACATACGTCAGTTGACGCTTTCCACTGGCTTCTCATTACAGTCGCGGAGGAAACTGAAAAGCGGAACATTAATTATCGACGACCATCATAACCTGCAGACAGGGTAGAATTTACACTCTGGATAGCAGCTGAAGACATTTACATTAGTAGTTGCTATGCATTTCAGTTGCTGCTGTATCTCCGGTATCTCTTGGTATCTGCAGTGAAATAATGTCAAGCACTTCAGAGATTATGTTAAACTACTTATAAGAAATATGTCAATAAAACACAAATAATGAATTGCGATAAACAGCAGGCCTACATGTAACTTCTCTCTTAGGTTACATGATAAATCTGCTATGTAAGAGTAGCTTGTTAGAATGTACTACCGTGAACTCGGTTGAACAATTATTATTTATCAAGAAAAATATCTAGCAAAATAGTGATACATCAGTCATTTAATTAGAGTTGCCATGAACGTAAGCAATATCTTTCATACGTTTTTAAGTTACTTTAACGAGCATTTCGTATTTCTTTTCCGTCGGCCTTTATGCTTGGATTCCAAAAGCACTTATTATATCTATGTTCCTCTATCAGAAACATTATATTCTCGTTACACCACTCCCTCAGTCACGCGACTCTTGTCAACAACAGAAGCAGACAAGATAGCAGAAGAAAGCTTTCTGTTCTGCTAGCGCCTACGTGGGGAGCACTTGAACTTCCTTTGATGGTTCTCTAAAAGACCGACAGCCGGCGAAACATGAGGGCACACTAGCGAATCCGAATCGAACGCGAATAAATGCAGTTCACTTGCTGTCGTTGACACCAGAGGTCATTTTCGTCCGTTAATACCCGTTTGCTTGTATTCGCTCCCGTGTATACCAGGCATAAGCAGACGAGACTGTTCTCGAACATTAGGAAAATGTTTCCTATTTAATATTATATGACTATCAATATAACTGTCGTATTTTCAGCCAGCTTCCTCTCGACGCGCGTCGGCTGTAGTATGCAAACCCAGATATATGCCTAAATACCCAGGTGGCAGACTTGTAGGAATGGCTTTTGGCCTCTAATATCCAGTGCACACCCATCTGATCGTAATCGAATCGTGGGTGCCCAGTGCGGAGCGAATTGCTGGTCTTTCCTCGTACCACCGTCGCAGGTGTATGCCGTAAGTACTTCGAACGGCAAAGAAATACCTCCGCCAGAATCTATTGCCCTGGCGTAAATATACTGAAGACAGGCGTGGCCGCCGACTATTGTGGAGAGTTACAAGGTGTGTGAACCGCTGTGTAAAGGCGGCTTAGTCGCTAACGCACTTGCCTAGTAAGCAGGAGATACGGCTTCGATTCCCCGCCTTGGTACAAATTTTCACTCGCTGCTTCAATCTGTGTACATAAAATCATATCTGTATGATACAAGTAAAGTCTCTGAAGTTGTGCCAATTTCATTTGTATGATTACTGTTTGTGTTTCAGTGTGCTGAAATTAATAGTGGACAGTCCTTTACAATGTGTCAGCAGTATTTTAAGAAGAACTCTAAAACTCACCCTTAAAAGTCGTAAGAGTAGTAGAGTAGTGTTTCTCTAATAGTCGTTATGGCACTCTGATGCTACTGACCTCGTTACCGGTTCTTGAATATTATTCGTTAAGCTGATGAAAGGTTATTGTGTCCAGTATGTAACATATGCCTGTTGCAGATTAATGAACTCAATATCTAAGTTATATGCATATGAGAACACGGTCTGTGCCGATGAATTCTGTACAATGTTGCTTATGTTAGTTAAATGCACCCTATACATGTTCTTGGGTGCTAAATTATAGGACAGGATAGTGGCAACGTAGAGGCGGGTTGCAACAGAAAGGAAGCATTATTTTGCCGGCTGGAGTGGCCGAGCGGTTCTAGGTGCTACAGTCTGGAACTGCGCGACCACTACGGTTGCAGGTTCGAATCCTGCCTCGGACACGGATGTGTGTGATGTCCTTTGGTTAGTTAGATTTAAGTAGTTCTAAGTTTTAGGGGACTGATGACCTCAGAAGTCAAGTCCCATAGTGCTCAGAGCCATTTGAACCATTTTTGAAGCATTATTTTGTATTCATTACAGATTTCTGCAAATGATACTGTAAAAGGGTGTTCATCTATGGGTTCTTGCCTGAATCGAAAGGTCAGTGGATTCCATGATCGTGATTATGCCATTTAGACTTAGCGTCATTATTGTTTAATTTGATGATCAGTAAATTTGACTTTGTATTGTGCACTAAAACAGTCGACTCCACACGTAAGTATTTTTGGGCTGAGCGCTCTGCTTTCATAACACTACGTTCCAGGTAAGCCCTCGATTATTTAAACAATCGAACTCCCATGTATAAAACAGCTACAGCCTTCTACTTTACAAATGTGTTTGTGTGCTAAGTATTTGACGTTAAGCATGTAAGCAGGGAAGAGTTTAGAAAAGGTTTGAAGTTTTTATCAAACACTGGATGTGTATAACCGTGGTAATTTGCACTCCGTTTTAAGCAAAAGTTATTTTTTGACGCATCTCAATGTTTATGTCGTCATATCTCCCGACTTAAGCATCGTACAGTGACGCACTTTTCAGGTACATTCCGTGGTATTTGTGGATGCTGTCTGTAAATTGTGTTGCGAATAAAGATAGTAGTAAAGAAGTAATACAGCGAAAATGTAGTAGGAGATAAACTTTTTCCTTTCATGGTTTTGTGTGTGTGTGTGTGTGTGTGTGTGTGTGTGTGTGTGTGTGTCTGTCACTTACCGGATGAATATGGTCTGGGTATTTGCCCCTTTTGAGCTGAAGCTGTTTCAAGACATAAGGCACACTGTCTAACTGTTACACTTGTCTTACTGTGTTAAGTGTATAGCATTAGATTATACTTCTTGGTAAGCAGATAATGACAGCATTTTCAACTATAAGTAAACTCAATAATTACATTAAATATTGAAAACCAATTTTTTTCCGCACGTGGAAGTCGTTACACTGGCAACCTACAAGTCTCAAAGGGCGCCCGTGCGCCGAGTTACTCGTTTACTTTCACAGGTTGTTAACAGTACACAGCTTACACCAGTGGTCTTAATGCTCGGCGGGTGCGGCTTAAGTCTCGAGAGGCTGCAGAGAATGTCAGATACTGCCCACGGAATCCAAACATCCGGTGCGGTGTCAAGAGCCGGTAGGCATGTCGCGAGATAAGTACCGTACATACGCGTCCGCGGCGGCACCGGAAATTTGGCGAGCGCCTGATAAGCAGCCGTGTGCCCCCAGTATTGACTCGCGAGGCCCAGATAACTGTCCGGGTCAAGGACCGCCAGGCACGCCTGTCAAGACTTGCTCCCTCTAGGCTGCTACTGCGCGCCGAAAGGTCAGTTGCCGTGTGCGAGGGCAAATCTATACGTATAATGAATGTGTAAAACAGTCGTATCTGTATGTTTGTGTTCGAGTGCGCTAATCCTCCCCCCCCCCCCCCCAAAAAAAGTGTGTGAATTCCTAAGGGGACAAACTGCTGAGGTCATGAGGTCACGCGTCCCTACACTTACACACTACGTAAACTCAACAACACACACTCACGCCCGAGGGAGGACTCAAACCTCCGGCGGGAGGGGCGCACAACCTGTGACACGGCGCCTCAAACCATGCAGCCACTCCGCGTGGCTCGCTAATCTCCAAAAGTACTTGACGAATCTTCATAGCGTTTCCGCAGATAACGTGAGCATAGCTTGGAGCACCGGACACGCTTTAGCTCCTCAAAATCGGATCACGGGAAGATATTGTGATTTAAAACTTTACCTGAAACCGTCGTATCTGTCTGAACACGCCAACCTCCAAAACTTCCACACAATTTTTCAAGGGGTTACACAGATAACTTGAACATAGCTGTGAGTATAGTATAGGCTTTATTTCATCAAAATCGGTCCGAGGTAAAAAAGAGACATCATAAATGAAAGTTTTCTCCATACTAATAAATGAGGAAGCAACATTTACGTTTTCACGACTAACATGCGGAACCGATTTCGATGAAATTTTGTATGGAGAGAGCTTGAACCCTGAGGAAGAACACAGGCCACTTTAAGAAGTGTATTGTACAAGACTCTTATTAATTTGAAGAATATTACGCGATTTGGACAAAAATACTCTTTGAAACAGCTATTGGATCTTTGACTTCTGATCGTTACCATTGAAAGGTGGCTACACTGAGTCACAGCGCCAGAGATTGCGCCAAAGAGTTTTATTCCGCCGCCTCCACTGGCAGTGCTTGCTCAGAAGTTGCTGTGGGCACTCGTAGTTCTGAGGTTGCCGTAGTCAGTGTTTGTTGAGAGGATGTCGATAGCAGTACTAGTTGTGAGCATGTCGTGTGCAGTTGTTCTGATGGGCTAGACAGCCGATGCTGTTCGAATGGGGATGTTGTATTGATCAGAGTGTATTTTTCGTCAATATATATGAAGGTAAAAAAACATTTTTATTTTTTTTGAATTTCCTAACTAACAATGTCTCTTGGTCACAGGTTCAGTCAACAAAGCATCTGGCTTGTGTTCATGTATTAGTGTAATTCTGGTTTCCATGTGCAATTATAGTATTTCTGTTTTTTTTTTTTTTTAATTACTTCAGTGTACATGGTGCTTAAAATACCTTGTCTTATTGAGGAAGAACCGTGCCAGATGTGTACGTTGAATCACACTTCCACACACAGAACAGTTACACTTGTGCTTTGTTGTTTCGGAGTTTTTGTTTCGTAGCTTTTATAGTTGCTGGGGACTTAATTAATTAATTGTGTTAACGGAAATTTCCTTTCATTCTTTGTTGTTATTCTATGCAGTGAGATTGCGTACTAATACTTGTCAGGGCCAACCGGTTACGAGACTGCGTAACCGGACAGACAGCTACTAAAATTAAAAATATTTGCATTATATTTAATTACGCCCCCATGCACCATATTTGTTAAAATGCCTTTATTGGTTGATGTGTGCTGTTTGATATGATTCAAAGCAATGAATATAACGCCTATACAATCTTCAGTATGTTTAATCCCTACTTCATTTCTTGCATGATCTACGTGCTGTGCGGTAGCGTTCTCGCTTCCCACGCTCGGGTTCCCGGGTTCGATTGAAAGGGTACAGTACCGCCCAACATTGAAAATAGGTACGAAATTCTTGTCAGAACAACACATTTTTCGTGTAAAAGTAACTCAATTTCAATTAATACAGCGAAGCCGGATACCAGTGTGGGAAAGAATGACAATTTATTTATTTAATTGATCACATGTGCACTCCCTCAAAATGAATCCCTACATCCAGTTTGGTGAGATCTGTGAAATGAATGAATGTATGGTCGTCTGCTAACCACAGATAGTGAATCGGAATATATGATCATCTTTGAGTCGATCCTTTGGCTACCTTTGGTGAGACCAAAGAGATGGAAGTTACCAGAGCTTTGGGCGTCTGAAAGGTGGCTGACCAATAAGGTAGCAAGGTGCTTCTCCCACTTCGACAGAGGTGCGAGAGAACCGGAATACGGCCATGTTTCGGCACTCTGGCGCTGAACCTTCTGCTGTAAAGACCTGTTTTTTTGTTGTGCTCCGTAATGAAAGTGTGGAGGCATGGTATGGATGTGGAATATTTAAGAGTAGTTAGAACTAATCATTTCTCTTTCCCAGGAACTTTTGTGGGGAAAATTACAAAGTGAGGCAGGTAATTTTAAGGGGATTGTAGTAAACCAACGGTCACAATGAGCCCACGTGTAGTTATAAGTTGAGATACAAGCGTGTGTACAATAAGCTGAAATATTTAAGAAATAGCGTGTGTATCATAAGTTGAAGTATTTAAGAAATATCATTCCGTGTGACGCTAAATTTAAACTCTGAGAGAGAATCAAGGTGAGTCGGCCGTTTTTCCAGCAACGCCACTTGGCTTGCATTGCACAGGAAGACGTGCGTTTATCTCCAGAGTTCACAGTAGGAAAGTAGAATTACAAAGTGGGGCAGTGTCGTGTGAAACTGGGATAGATATTGATTGAAGTGGGAAAGCGGAAAGTGATGATGTTGTAACAGTTCTTTGTGTTGTATTTCATATCGTTGTGTTGTATATGTCATGTAATTTGGGTATGTGTGTTTTGCATGGGGGTAGCAAGGTAGTTTCGAAAGATTTGTGGGTATGCCTGTTCCTTCTGTATCGCTCGATCTGGAGGAAAGTTTCGTGAGGATGATTGTGAGAGGCGAAGTGTGAGGAATAATAAAAGATCCACCATCCGATCCAGGGAGTGCACTGTTGCGGTAAATAGATTACGAGATCATAGTATAGAGATTCACTAACGTAAAGCCATGCCCACTGGGCGGAATTTCTCATGTGATTTTGTTGTAGGTTGTAGAATTTGTGTGTTTAGGAATAAATCAAATAGTGAAAAGAAAGAGATTGGTGGCCTTTTTCATTAAATTGTATGTTGTCGTAATATCCCGAATTCATATAAAAGCCGGTAAATCAAAGACAAAAAGTAAATGTGGTATTGCCAATGCGTAGTGTGCAGTCAGAGTTCTATAAATCACTGATAGTCAGATGCGTGTTTCCGTTGCGTGTTATTCACACAGGAGGATAATTTGTAACTAAATAGTAAGATACGAGATTTCATGTTACTCGATAAATTAAGGAAGAATCCACTCGCTTGGCAAACCACTCATCTTGCAGGCCTGACTGCTTGATGCCACAGTATGTGAGAGGCCAGTGGGTGCCTCTCACGATTCCCGGCGGGGTCAGGGATTTTCTCTGCCTCGTGATGGCTGGGTGTTGTGTGATGTCCTTAGGTTAGTTAGGTTTAAGTAGTTCTAAGTTCTAGGGGACTGATGACCACAGATGTTAAGTCCCATAGTGCTCAGAGCCATTTGAACCATCTACGTGCTTTATAATGTATAACTACTTCAAAATCGTGATGCATAGGTGTGCATTCACGCCCATGCTCTTCTGCATGGACTGCTGTGCAGCGACACTTCACGTGATGATGCATACACCACGAGGTATGCTTACCTGAACAGGCAGAGACGGGAAGGCAGCTGATGTTATTGTATGCACAGTAGCTTACTTACCAGCACACGCCATAACAAAACTACTGACGTGTAAGTGGAATCATAGGTAAAAGCTAGTATAGACTGAAACACTTTTTCGCCGTTACAGAGCTATCTTCATCCTCGTAGACGGTTTTGTCTATGGGATTGTTCCTGACGCCACTGCTGTCCCACCTCTGATCCTGTTCCAGAACGACTCCTTCGTACCCTGGTCTCATCCTCCATTCGCTTTGTACATAATTTTTATTTTTCCTTCCTACTTCATTCTGCCCTTCGACTGTATCTTCGATAGTTATTGTTGGAATCACTCTTCTTCGCATTATATTATCCACCCAGTCTCTTTTCATTCTCTTAACTAGGTTTAGGAGGGTCATATTTTCTTTATTATTTCCAGTACTTCACTGTTCGTTACTTTACCCATTCACATTCTTTCTCCATTGTTTTTCATACCGATAAAGTTTTGTGGAAATGAAATCGTAATGCTGCGCGGGATAGTCGCGCGGTCTAGGGCATCTTGTCACGGGCCGCACGGCTCCCTCCGTCGGAGGTTCGAGTCCGCCCTCGGGCATGGGTGCGTGTGTGCTGTGCTTAGTGTAAGTTAGTTTAAGTTAGATCAAGTAGTGCATAGGCTTAGGGCTCAAATGGCTCTGAGCACTATGGGACTTAACTTCTGAGGGCATCAGTCCCCTAGAACTTAGAACTACTTAAACCTGACTAACCTAAAGACATCACACACATCCATGCCCGAGGCAGGATTCGAACCTGCGACCGTAGCGGTCGCGCGGTTCCAGACTGTAGCGCCTAGAACCGTTCGGCCGCACCGGTCGGCAGAATGAAATTAATTTGATATTCATTCAAAGGATTGAGATGGGTACTAATTTTATTAATAGGATTATAATTCCTCGGCTCTATATTTGGTATCCTCACGCCTGAACCATGGACCTTGACGTTGGTGGGGAGGCTTGCGTGCCTCAGCGATACAGATGGCCGTACCGTAGGTGCAACCACAACGGAGGGGTATCTGTTGAGAGGCCAGACAAACATGTGGTTCCCGAAGAGGGGCAGCAGCCTTTTCAGTAGTTGCAGGGGCAACAGTCTGGATGATTGACTGATCTGGCCTTGTAACATTAACCAAAACGGCCTTGCTGTGCTGGTACTGCGAACGGCTGAAAGCAAGGGGAAACTACAGCCGAAATTTTTCCCGAGGAAATGCAGCTTTACTGTATGATTAAATGATGATGGCGTCCTCTTGGGTAAAAAATTCCGGAGGTAAAATAGTCCTCCATTCGGATCTCCGGGCGGGGACTACTCAAGAGGACGTCGTTATCAGGAGAAAGAAAACTGGCGTTCTACGGATCGGAGCGTGGAATGTCAGATCCCTTAATTGGGGAGGTAGGGTAGAAAACTTAAAAAGGGAAATGGATGGGTTAAAGTTAGATATAGTGGGAATTAGTGAAGTTCGGTGGCAGGAGGAACAAGACTTTTGGTCAGGTGAATACAGGGTTATAAATACAAAATCAAATAGGGGTAACGCAGAAGTAGGTTTAATAATGAATAAAAAAACAGGAGTGCGGGTTAGCTACTACAAACAGCATAGTGAACGCATTATTGTGGCAAAGATAGACACAAAGCCCATGCCTACTACAGTAGTACAAGTTTATATGCCAACTAGCTCTGCAGATGATGAAGAAATAGATGAAATGTATGACGAGATAAAAGAAATTATTCAGATAGTGGAGGTAGACGAAAATTTAATAGTCATGGGTGACTGGAAATCGATAGTAGGAAAAGAGAGAGAAGAAAACGTAGTAGCTGAATATGGATTGGGGGTAAGAAATGAAAGAGGAAGCCGCCTTGTAGAATTTTGCACAGAGCATGACTTAATCATAGCTAACACTTGTTTCAAGAATCATAAAAGAAGGTTGTATACCTGGAAGAATCCTAGAGATACTAAAAGGTATCAGATAGATTATATAATGCTAAGACAGAGATTTAGGAACCAGGTTTTAAATTGTAAGACATTTCCAGGGGCAGATGTGGATTCTGACCACAATCTATTGGTTATGAACTGCAGATTGAAACTGAAGAAACTGCAAAAAGGTGGGAATTTAAGGAGATGGGACCTGGATAAACTGAAAGAACCAGAGGTTGTAGAGAGTTTCAGGGAGAGCATAAGGGAACAATTGACAGGATTGGGGGAAAGAAATACAGTAGAAGAAGAATGGGTAGCTCTGAGGGATGTAGTGAAGGCAGCAGACGATCAAGTAGGTAAAAAGTGCAAAATGGTTAAGCAGGGATGGCTAGAGGACAAATGTAAGGATGTAGAGGCTTGTCTCACTAGGGGTAAGATAGATACTGCCTACAGGAAAATTAGAGACCTTTGGAGAGAAGAGAACCACTTGTATGAATATCAAGAACTCAGATGGAAACGCAGTTCTAAGCAAAGAAGGGAAGGCAGAAAGGTGGAAGGAGTATATAGAGGGTTTATACAAGGGCGATGTGCTTGAGGACAATATTATGGAAATGGAAAAGGATGTAGATGAAGACGAAATGGGAGATAAGATACTGCGTGAAGAGTTTGACAGAGCACTGAAAGACCTGAGTCGAAACAAGGCCCCGGGAGTAGACAACATTCCATTAGAACTACTGACGGCCTTGGGAGAGCCAGTCATGACAAAACTCTACCATCTGGTGAGCAAGATGTATGAGACAGGCGAAATACCCTCGGAGTTCATGAAGAATATAAAAATTCCAATCCCAAAGAAAGCAGGTGTTGACAGATGTGAAAATTACCGAACTATCAGTTTAATAAGTCGCAGCTGCAAAATACTAACGTGAATTATTTACAGACGAATGGAAAAACTGGTAGAAGCGGACCTCGGGGAAGATCGGTTTGGATTCCGTAGAAATGTTGGAACACGTGAGGCAATACTAACCTTACGACTTATCTTAGAAGAAAGATTAAGAAAAGGCAAACCTACGTTTCTAGCATTTGTAGACTTAGAGAAAGCTTTTGACAATGTTAACTGGAATACTCTTTCAAATTCTCAAGGTGGTAGGGGTAAAATACAGGGAGCGAAAGGCTGTTTACAATTTGTACAGAAAGCAGATGGCAGTTATAAGAGTCGAGGGAGATGAAAGGGAAGCAGTGGTTGGGAAAGGAGTGAGACAGGGTTGTAGCCTCTCCCCGATGTTATTCAATCTGTATATTGAGCAAGCAGTAAAGGAAACAAAAGAAAAATTCGGAGTAGGTATTAAAATTCATGGAGAAGAAGTAAAAACTTTGAGGTTCGCCGATGACATTCTAATTCTGTCAGAGACAGCAAAGGACTTGGAAGAGCAGTTGAACGGAATGGATGGTGTCTTGAAGGGAGGATATAAGATGAACCTCAACAAAAGCAAAACGAGGATAATGGAATGTAGTCGAATTAAGTCTGGTGATGTTGAGGGTATTAGATTAGGAAATGAGACACTTAAAGTAGTAAAGGAGTTTTGATATTTAGGGAGTAAAATAACTAATGCTGTTCGAAGTAGAGAGGATATAAAATGTAGACTGGCAATGGCAAGGAAATCGTTTCTGAAGAAGAGAAATTTGTTAACATCGAGTATAGACTTGAGTGTCAGGAAGTCATTTCTGAAAGTATTTGTATGGAGTGCAGCCATGTACGGAAGTGAAACATGGACGATAAATACACTCCTGGAAATTGAAATAAGAACACCGTGAATTCATTGTCCCAGGAAGGGGAAACTTTGACACATTCCTGGGGTCAGATACATCACATGATCACACTGACAGAACCACAGGCACATAGACACAGGCAACAGAGCATGCACAATGTCGGCACTAGTACAGTGTATATCCACCTTTCGCAGCAATGCAGGCTGCTTTTCTCCCATGGAGACGATCGTAGAGATGCTGGATGTAGTCCTGTGGAACGGCTTGCCATGCCATTTCCACCTGGCGCCTCAGTTGGACCAGCGTTCGTGCTGGACGTGCAGACCGCGTGAGACGACGCTTCATCCAGTCCCAAACATGCTCAATGGGGACAGATCCGGAGATCTTGCTGGCCAGGGTAGTTGACTTACACCTTCTAGAGCACGTTGGGTGGCACGGGATACATGCGGACGTGCATTGTCCTGTTGGAACAGCAAGTTCCCTTGCCGGTCTAGGAATGGTAGAACGATGGGTTCGATGACGGTTTGGATGTACCGTGCACTATTCAGTGTCCCCTCGACGATCACCAGTGGTGTACGGCCAGTGTAGGAGATCGCTCCCCACACCATGATGCCGGGTGTTGGCCCTGTGTGCCTCGGTCTATGCAGTCCTGATTGTGGCACTCACCTGCACGGCGCCAAACACGCATACGACCATCATTGGCACCAAGGCAGAAGCGACTCTCATCGCTGAAGACGACACGTCTCCATTCGTCCCTCCATTCACGCCTGTCGCGACACCACTGGAGGCGGGCTGCACGATGTTGGGGCGTGAGCGGAAGACGGCCTAACGGTGTGCGGGACCGTAGCCCAGCTTCATGGAGACGGTTGCGAATGGTCCTCGCCGATACCCCAGGAGCAACAGTGTCCCTAATTTGCTGGGAAGTGGCGGTGCGGTCACCTACGGCACTGCGTAGGATCCTACGGTCTTGGCGTGCATCCGTGCGTCGCTGCGGTCCGGTCCCAGGTCGACGGGCACGTGCACCTTCCGCCGACCACTGGCGACAACATCGATGTACTGTGGAGACCTCACGCCCCACGTGTTGAGCAATTCTGCGGTACGTCCACCTGGCCTCCCGCATGCCCACTATACGCCCTCGCTCAAAGTCCGTCAACTGCACATACGGTTCACGTCCACGCTGTCGCGGCATGCTACCAGTGTTAAAGACTGCGATGGAGCTCCGTATGCCACGGCAAACTGGCTGACACTGACGGCGGCGGTGCACAAATGCTGCGCAGCTAGCGCCATTCGACGGCCAACACCGCGGTTCCTGGTGTGTCCGCTGTGCCGTGCGTGTGATCATTGCTTGTACAGCCCTCTCGCAGTGTCCGGAGCAAGTATGGTGGGTCTGACACCGGTGTCAATGTGTTCTTTTTTCCATTTCCAGGAGTGTAGTTTGGACAAGAAGAGAATAGAAGCTTTCGAAATGTGGTGCTACAGAAGAATGCTGAAGATTAGATGGGTAGATCACATAACTAAAGAGGAGGTGTTGAATAGGATTGGGGAGAAGAGAATTTTGTGGCACAACTTGACTAGAAGAAGGGATCGGTTGGTAGGACATGTTTTGAGGCATCAAGGGATCACAAATTTAGCATAGGAGGGCATAGTGGAGGGTAAAAATCGTAGAGGGAGACCAAGAGATGAATACACTAAGCAGATTCAGAAGGATGTAGGTTTCAGTAGGTACTGGGAGATGAAGAAGCTTGCACAGGATAGAGTAGCATGGATAGCTGCATCAAACCAGTCTCAGGACTGAAGACCACAACAACAACATATTTGGTATAAAATGGAAATACTTAAAAGTGGGACATAAGAGCACGCTTGGATTGTTGCATGACTCAAACGTTTGACGAATTTATGAAGAGATGCTCCTCTGACCGTGGTGCGTGGACAAAGTTAACGAGATGGAAATATGGTGTTCTGCTACAGGCAGCCGACCAACTTACAGCTTACATACATCCCCAGGTCTTTGGCCGCATGAAGAAACATCAAATTCAGTCGCAACCCATCGCCTACTGTATAATGGCAATAAAACTAAGAATTAATGCGAACACCATATGGCACTAACCACATGATAAGCGACGTACAACAGATTACCCTACTCCACGTGGGTCGATTAACTAAGGAAACTCGATAGAGATTTAAAAATAATCAACGAAACAGAACGGGATAGAATTTAGTTCGCGATTTGATTCAATTTAATTCATTAAAGAACACTGCAGAGAAATCTACTCGGCATCGTGAGTGGCATCAGACACTGTCTAATGTTACGTGAAGCAATTACAACGAAGAATTGGCTAATCAAAGTTAAGGAGCAAACACTGTGGCTTGGTTTAATGCTAGGAAAATACTGGTTAGCAATTCTTGTTAACCATCAACAAAGGAAGGTTGGTTAAAATGCAAAAATCGAGATCGCGAACTGTTGGAAGTGTTAAGTCAACGTTACAGAAACGAATATACTGAAAGAAAAACATTGTACGAGCCTTACTAATACCTCAAAGCACCACAGAAGCCCACCCAATCACACATGGTAGCAATCACAAAGTCCATCGCGAAACGGCAAAAATAATAACATCGGTCAAACAGTTTTCATTTGGAGAATGCTAGAAAATTAAGTGCTGGAACTTAGCAACGTCCGTCCGTCTTCGACTGTATCTCGAGGGAGAGTGCCTGTTCTTCGTAATGCCCGGCAACCCTGCTCCCGCAGCGTGCCAACACTTTAATGGTCATTTCTCAACTACGTGATCACGACGAATCACTGCTATTGAACTAAAACCGTTAGATATCTCTGGCCAAAGATCTCTCTGTTCACCCACTGAACCAAAGGTGTCACATTTTTAAGCCCAGTGCAAAGCGGTGGGACTTTCAAGGCTGTTGATCGATTGCCACATGACTGCTATTTCTTAAGTATGCTACAACTTCCGGAGATCAGTCTTTTCTTGTATTTACACAAACGAATTTGGAGGTCAGTGTATCATGTAATGAAACGAGTCAGTTCGAATCTTAGCAGACGCGTTTCGTACACTATGTGCTACCCAAATCCATAATTTGTAAACTATTGTGAAGGGCATGGCAATGCACACTTCCCATAGTATCCATGCATTAAGATTCTTACCATCCCATTGACGTACGGAGCATCGGACGAATGACTATTTGAATGCCTCTGTGGCATCTGCAGTCAGTCTATCTTGTCTGCACGGTCTATATGGAAACGGTACCTACAGATATGAAGTACATTCGGAGATTCCTCATTTAATACTGTTTCTTAAAACTTTTTAAGCCGGCCTTCGTGGCATTGCTGACGTATATCGTCAAGTGAGTCATTCCATGTTTTTCAGCGATACGTTGGTGATACGATACGTGGCTGAAAGAAACCATCATTTACGTTTAAAGTTATTGCAATATTCTTCTTAAGTCCCAATGTAATATGTTTTACATGAATAGGTGTGCGTATATTAGAATGTAGAACTACTATCCTTTTCTCATGGAGGCGCCATTGTTTATAGTGAGAAGCATATAGAAAAACTGAGATTATTACGGTTGGTGGCTTCCCTCCCAATCATCGGCAGTCCAGATGGCTAATGGCGTCGTTTTCATTTGTCCACGCATTGAGAAATGAGAAACAGGCAGTGAAGCATACATATGGAGGCCACTTTTGTCCTGTCTCAATAAATGTGCTTCCAGATTGAATTTTCACTCTACAGTGAGACGTGTGCTGATCTGAAACTCCTGGCAGATAAAAACGGCTAGACAGGCCAAGATTCGAATCTGGGATTTTTGCTTACCTCTAGAAAATTCACCAAGGACTGAACCATTTTTAATCTATTATTTTACTAACATAGAATGAATTACAACGTTTTACGAATGTTGATGCACAACTTCACCATTATCAATATATACTTCAAATTACTTACATTAAGCAAGGAATAATTATTTATTGTGATATTATTAAAAAGGCAGGCACTAGCAGTGTTCATTTTGTATCCACAACAGTATAAATTTTTTTAAACAGAATAAATCGAGTTTAAGTTTTTTAGTCTATATTGATATCTTGTTTGAACTGGTTTTAGATGTACATCAGAGAAATTAAACAGCACAGCTGTAACAACTGCCTCAGCATATAAATTTTTACTAAAATAAGAATTTTACTTGTGTTACGAGAAAATGCTCTCAGTAATCTGTTGAAATTGGTGGTGGTGGTGGTTAGTGTTTAACGTCCCGTCGACTACGAGGTCATTAGAGACGGCTGTTGAAATTTATTCAGATTGCGCTTTTGTCCCATTGTTTTGTTAATTAAAACATGAACACAGTTAATTGGACTTGAATTGTAAAATTTATCGTCTCCTTCTATTACATTTGAAAAAATAAATAATTAAAAAGACTCAAAGGTACAGTAAAGACAGCTTTGTCTCTGTTGTAATCATATATATAGTCTCAAACCAGTCTGCATTTTAAGTCAAAAGAATGGTTCAAATGGCTCTGAGCACTATGGGACTTAACAGCTATGGTCATCAGTCCCCTAGAACTTAGAACTACTTAAACCTAACTAACCGAAGGACATCACACAACACCGAGTCATCACGAGGCAGAGAAAATCCCTGACCCCGCCGGGAATCGAACCCGGGAACCCGGGCGTGGGAAGCGAGAACGCTACCGCACGACCACGAGCTGCGGACAATTTTAAGTCTATATTCTTTGTAACTTAACATGATTTTCAAATGATCTTACTCCAACGAGTTATGGGGTAACTGCCTTGAATGCGCATCCTTTATTGTCATTTTCCGTTCTTAAACTGTCTCGAGAATCAGCGCCGATAATTGTGCACTGACAGTCCATATCTGGCTCCTAGATGAGATTTAAGAGTGCAATGTTGCATTGCCAAATAGTCATTAAATTTATATACATCAGTTTGACTGAGATCGATGGGAAAAAAAATCTCATCGTCCAACAATCCAGGTGAAGTGTTAGCGAAAACTTTCCATTCGATGTTTATCATTTTTATGCCGTTTCTCGTGATGACAGGAAGCTTTTTCTCACTCAGATCTGAATGGTTATCGTTTTCCTGCATAGATTTGTGTGTGCGATATTCGCTTGAGCACTACGCATAGCCGACAAAGCTAGGGGAGGGGGGAGAGCTCTCTTTGTTTTTATATTTTTTAGCAAAAGTTGGGAAGATTTCGTTGATGGGGTCTAGCTATCCAAGCGCGACTCGGGCCCCGTCCTCATAGCTTCACTTCCGCCAGTATCTCTTCTCCTGCTTTCCAAACTTCAGAGGAAGTTTCCTGCGTACCTTGAGCTGGAGTAATACTTCTGGAGCACTTACGAGCGAAAGATGAAGTTCCCATATTCGAGTCCGCGTTCGGCACACAGATTTAGCCTGCCACAAAGTTTCACGATTAGTATGCCTGTTTTATAGTTGGGCATAACTTAACATTTCTCCTACGCAACTACCACTTCATCACAAAGATCACTAACACATTAAAGAGACATCAGGAATATTAGATGAAGTGAGAGATAATTTCCTCTTAACAACCACAGTCGTCTATCATTAACTCCTTTCTCACTCATCACTCTTCTCACCAATTTAATGAACTCCATTTTTTCCTACAAGGTTTAATATTTTCTTACATTGTTTCAATATTTTAATGTTGCACCCTATGTCCTCTACATTGTATTTCGCATATTCAAGATTTTGCCTCCTCTTACTATTTTTCCCCTTTGTTCTCCTTCCAGTAACAAATGTAAGTGGATATTGTGGCACATGTTTCACCAACCGACTGATAAGCGCCTTCTAAAAATTTCTTTGCTCATCTATTGTTTTTAGTGTTTCTAAGTTTTTTATTTTATGTCATCTTAATTTCTAACGTTCTTCGACAGCACCACGTTTCAAAAATAGTTAATTTCTTCTCCTCCAGATTTCGCACTCTCCGCGCTTCATTTTCATACAATACAGTGCTACAGACATTCATATACTGTCCGTTTCCGTGTAGGCACAATTTTTACATTGAAGAACGCATTCATAGCCTGTACCAGTATACTTATCTACTTTGTTTCGACCCGTTTTTTTTTTTTTTTTTTTGCAGTTTTGGCTCCTAGAAAGAAGCGTTCTTTCATTTTTTAATCATTTACTATAGAACAGTGAATAAGTCCGTAATTGTTTAAGCACAAGATATCAAAAACGTTATAAGCACAATAACTGCAAACGGACTAAGTGAAACCACAATTATTTTTAAATTTTAGACTTTTGTATTAGGGCGAACACAACGCAATAAAAGATAATCTTCCACAACTGTTTAGTTTCCAGTTTTGATGTTAAACAAGCCATTGTTCACCTTGCCACTACTCTTTTGCACATTCGCGTTTGTTTTATTGATCTTTAAGCCATTACCTGAGCACACACAAGTTGTACTGTTGAGTACCCTGAACACAAAGTAGTCCCTACCATAGTCACAAAACGATACATGTCTGTACTGAAAGTAAACTGGTACTATGCACTTGTTCTGTTAGTTTCCAGTGCTTTGCAACAGAAAATAAAAATCGGAACGGTAAAGGCTTGTGATATTGACGGGAGATGCAACATCCATGTTTGATTTCAAGGAGCGCTTTAGTTGCATGCCCAAGATTCGCCTAGCGTGCCGCATTTCAAACTTGTATGCAGAAGCATACATGTTGAACTCCGTTTTCAAATGTCCGTGGGAATATTAACCCACTTTATATCTCGCAAAACTGCAAAGACGAATGAAAGAGTTGTTAGTAATAGAGGCATTGAGAAACAACTGCAATCACACGGACTGAACAAAGCTACAAAGACAAAATGATTCAAATGGCTCTGAGCACTATGGGACTTAACTTCTAAGGTCATCAGTCCCCTAGAACGTATAACTACTTAAACCTAACTAACCTAAGGACATCACACAATCCATACCCGAGGCAGGATTCGAACCTGCGACCGTAGCGGTCGCGCGGTTCCGGACTGTAGCGCCTAGAACCGCTCGGCCACCTCGGCCGGCTCCAAAGGCAGATGGAATGCTTATCATTGCCGTATGGTATACGTGGCGGAGCTATTTCCTCTTTCAACCATACCCTGCGATAGAAACCTCGACCAAAAACCACGCCCCGTGCACAGCATAGCTGTTTGCAGAGCGTGTGAGAAGCAACTTTTCAAAAGCGTCCAGTGGTGGACAAAAGTGAGTTTGATATGAAATCGTGTCTTTTATGATCCGCTCTACAAACACCTACAATCAGATTCCGTCAAAACGCGTTTTACAGTCTTCAAGAGGAGCTTTGAAAAGTGGGAGATTTAACAAATAGCATTTTGTGCTATTTTATGGATGAATCAAAACAGCGTAAAATCCAACTTTTTTGTTTTATTCGGGAATGTTAGCTACAATGTAAGAGTGGTGGACTGAAGCGTAAACTTGTACCTAATTAACAATGACCAACTGGTATTCGATTTCACTTTACAGAATTGTTGTGTCTGTGTGTGTGTGTGTGTGTGTGTGTGTGTGTGTGTGTGTCTTTTTTCTCATGTGATAGTTACAAATACAGCAGTCAGACGTAAAAACTTTGTTCCGTTAAGATGGAGTTTGTAACAGAGTGGATGTGCATTTTTCGTTGTATCTACAATACATGTCACTGATGTACTTCTCTGCTTTCCAATTCGAAGACAGTCCTTTTGGGTCGAGCGGAAAAGGAACTTTGACTAATATTTCAGAAATTTTAAATCCAAACATACACTAGGAAGCTTATGCAGAGGTGGGTGAAATAAGTATTTTGGGGAATGATCGATAATTATTGGGTTACAAGGAACTAAGTAAAAATCTTAAGTCTGTAAATGAGATAAATAACCTGAAAAGGATTCATCTGAAGAAATGAATAGGAGAAGAAAGGGTAATTGCTGTTAAAATGAAGACTAACCTCAACCAATCTTCTGATGATCCTTCGAAGTGCTTTAGCAAAAAATAGAAAAGAAAGATCTTGAAGAACCACTTAGTCTCAAACGAGGGAAAGACTGGAGAGAAAATGAAATACTTTTCACCTAGATGACCAATTTTTCATGTAACTAACGTATTGTCGATGATACTGTTTGGATTGCGTTGAAGAGGAGCCTGATTTGGAAAAATGTGAATTCTACCACTCAGAGTGAAGCACATTTATGTTTCTCTTTCTACTTCTGATGCTGAAGTGCTTTATTGAAAATTAAAAATTAAATTTAAAAAAAATTGTCCCGGTACGAGTATGATAAGTGCACTGGGGTTCCTTAGAAACTGTTATGTCTACAGACAGCTTATCAGCAACGGAAATAGAGGATATTACAATTTTTACCTATTATCGACATTGATACTGGCAACATATTGCTCCCAGTGATTTCAAGACTTTCGAGAATATTTTAATTTCAAGTTCGAAATCGGATAATAAATGACAAAAGAAATATGTTTCCGTGTTATATAATTACAAATAAGCAATTAGGATTTACCTCTTCTGATGTGCGTACTGTAAGACCTTCGGTACACACACCATCAGATTATTTGACTTGTCGCTCCAACTAAGTAGGCAAGTGTCAGCAATATGTCTCGTGGTATTACTGTGGCGTGTTTATCTTCTGCCGTTAGGTCAGACAATAGAAATGCCACTTGCACGCTTAGAGTAGCAGATTGATGTTGACTAACTTTAAACAGAACTTGATTAATATTCACACACATTTATTAAAATAATAAAAGGGCATAGATATTACGTAACGTGATTCTGGATGCTGTTTACAATGGACAATCTGAAGTTCCTTTGGTCTTGGTACGTTAATCTTATTCTCACATATCTCTGATACTTGACAAAGTGTCTATACAATTATCTTTATGGCTATGTACAGGAATATGATAATCTTATTAGGCGCAGACTGAAACTTGACTACAGACTAATGCAGACTGACTAATCGGAGGTCTGTACACTCGTTATATTACCTCGAGCGTTCAGGTATCACTGCGCGAGTGTGATCCGCGAGGAGAAAAGATTCTACGTTAGCAGCAATCTCATTGGCTGCGTTACATATTAATACGCGGATCGGCCGAGGCAGAACTTGGTCCGTCTCTAAGACAGCGCCATCTCGTAGTGCGGAGACGGACGAGCGCTGCGCCTGCGCTGTTGTGCTTAGCGGGGCGCGCTCTATTGGGAAAGTTGTGTACGCGCTGACTATGCGGAACTATACACAACACCTCTTTACTTGTACTGTGAAACCTTTCTGCTTGTCAAATTTCATGATTCTAAACCAATGGGAAGTACTCTGAAGGTTTTGATGACTGAGTTTGCTAGAATCACAATATGTAACACAAATAACCGTACCTTTTGATTGCTTCGACTTGGAAGGTAACGTTTGTTATACCGCCAAGGGAACATGGACCATACCATGTGACATCAATTTGAACTTGATACGCCTACCTGTTCCTGTGACAGAACGTATCTTAACAGACAGACGGACAGACACTCTTATAAAAAAGGACAAAAAAAGTTTTCTGTCTGATCTAATTACGAACTGACAATTTTCGGATTTTTTTTTCTTTTCATTGGAGTGTGAAACCTTACTTCTTGCTAAATATCACGATAATAAGTCAAGGGGAAGTACGCTGTAGGTTTTAAGGACTGACTTAGCAAGTGGAAAAATTTCACGCAAATGGCCGTACCTTTTGATTGCGTTCACTTACAACCTTAAGTTGTTTCACAGCGGCAAGAAACCATTCATCTTAGTAAGTGACATAAATTTGAAGTTGATACTTCTACCCGTTCATGAGAAAAAAGTTCCTCAAAAGTAGAACAGACAGAGAGACAGACGGACCACATAGCAGTCCTATAACGGATCCGTTTTTACAGATCAAGGCACGAAAGGCTAAAAACAGAATTTATTTACCAGTTCAGTGTTATTGAAAAATATTGAAAATGCATTATGTCCAAAAAAGCTTACACCAAAAAGCATATTGTCCAACAGAACACAACGAACAGTATTTAGTCAACTACAAACATCGTAATATCCTTGAAAGTAACACAAAAAATTTACCTGAGTCTCCTGGGTAAAATTTGTAAAAATTAATAAAACGCGTTTTGCCCTACAGGCTTTTAGCTTCCCCTGAAAAATTTGCTTACTGAGTCATTATGCGTTTTGAGAAGTGTCTCCTCATATATGTACACTACTGGCGGTTAAAATTGCTACACCACGAAGACGACGTGGTACAGACGCGAAATTTAACCGACACGAAGAGGATGCTGTGATATGCAAATGATTAGCGTTTCAGAGCATTTACACAAGGTTGGCGCCGGTGGCGACACCTACAACGTGCTGAAATGAGGAAGGACGAAAACCATCAGCACAAACAGTTCGACGATGTTTGCAGCAACATGGACTATCAGCTCGGAGACCATGGCTGCGGTTACCCTTGACGCTGCATCACAAACAGGAGCGCCTACGATGGCGTACTCAACGACGAACCTGGGTGCACGAATGGCAAAAGGTCATTTTTTCGGATGAATCCAGGTTCTGTTTACAGCATCATGATGGTCGCATCCGTGTTTGGCGACATCGCGGTAACGCAAATTGGAAGCGTGTATTCGTCATCGCCATACTGGCGTATCACCCGGCATGGTGATATGGGGTGCCATTGGTTACACATCTCGGTCACCTGTTGTTCGCATTGACGGCACTATGAACAGTGAACGCTAGATTTCAGATGTGTTACGACTCGTGGCTCTACCCTTCATTCGATCCCTTCGAAACCCTAAATTTCAGGAGGATAATGCACGACCGCAAGTTGCAGGTATTGTACGGGCCTTTCTGGATACAGAAAATGTTCGACTGTTGCCCTGGCCAGCACATTCTCCAGAACTTAAAACGTCTGGTCAATGGTGGCCAAGCAACTGGCTCGTCACATTACGCCAGTCACTACTGTTGATGAACTGTGGTATCGTGTTGAAGCTGCATGGGCAGCTGTACCTGTACACGCCATCCAAGCTCTGTTTGGCTCAATGCCCAGGTGTATCAAAGCCGTTATTACGGCCAGAGGTGGTTGTTCTGGGTACAGATTTCTCAGTATCTATGCACCCAAATTGCGTGAAAATGTGATCACATGTCAGTTCTAGTATATTATATTTGTCCAATGAATACCCATTTATCATCTGCATTTCTTCTTGGTAGTAATTTTAATGGCCAGTAGCGTAGTTGTAGGCACCTGATTATCTTGAAGTTGAGTATTTTATTCGATTACTGCAATGTTCAAGATATTATTCGGACACTACCATTAGGTGCGTCTCATAGTGTGAATAACAAATTCGCAGGTGCTCAGACAACGTGACCCATTTTTCACACGTTTGCTACAGCGGCGTGTGAAAGTGCACGGAGTCGCTGATGTGGCGACTCGCCGCCCACAACCGTGGCAGAAGCGACCAGACAAACACTCCTCTTGCTCTTCCCTGGGTGGCGTGGGTCGGGGCCGCCTTTGGCCCGCCTCGGTCGCCGATGCCGCGCGGCTTCTTCGCGTCACAGAAAGCCCATTTTCTGAATTGCTTTGACGTTTTGCAGCTTTTCGCCCCAGAGCTTTGAGTCCGTGATTGCCTCTTGCTTTGCGGGAAATAAGCACCGCCGTCCAAGGAGGGCACTCCACTCTGGCCGAGATCGAGCTGTTGGGGATTTTATAATGAAGTTACCTCGTTCCAGACGGCCGCAAAGGCAGTTCTGAGATGGCCGTCCCTCTCTAGACGTCTCCTTGTATTGATAGCGAAATACGCTTATATGTGTCAAAGCAATGCCTTAGACCTCAAGAGACGAATAAGAACGAAAGAAATGATTACACGCGGCTGGTGGATAAGAAATACAGATACAGCTCAAGTTTTTCGTAAATACGTTTGTTAGCACACTAAAGCATTTATTGTTGGATTGGAAACTAAACAGTTACAATCCTTAAGCATCACGTTAGTACTGTAAGAAGTGTATGACTACTTCTGTTAATCTCATGTTCCAAAACATTCAAATTACGAGCTACATGAATTAATTTCACAGTGTTGCGATACTGATAACAAAGGTGATATTTTTCTGTTGGCCACATTGCTATTAAACGAAAATGTTCACTTTATTGTTCTACTACCATAAAAAGAAGAAGAATAAGGAGATATTAAATGTGTCAAAGCCAGAAGGGCTTACCGAACACTGTGAAACATCCCCTTAGAAAAATTAGTGAATTACTGTGCTGATAAACCTCTTACCTTATTTGATTTTCAAACAGCTGAGCAGAACTGAACGTATTCAGACATTTCTCTCTTTACTTATTCTGATCAATCATAAACTGACACACAATATTTTTAGCGCAGTGCAGTCTGACTTTGAATAATCCCTACAAAAGAATGGTCCTGACTAACACTAACCTTTACCTTTCACGAATCACTTACCTCACAAAAATCTTCCTTACTCGAACTACTGCAATACAGCGAGCGCCAATACTGCCAGCTGAATAAAAGATACTAACTACTGAAGGCACTAACTACTGGTAGGCATAGTTAGCAAATGAAAGATTTTGATAGAGAACAAACAATGTATTTACCTTAATAATCTTCAAAAGTCATCATATATGTATCAGTTCATGATATACAGTATTACAAATTTACTCTTTCTGATGGACACACGTCCAGATGATCCGCTCTCAAAACTCCGCCATTTCTCTCCCCACATCCACCACTGATGGTGGCTCACCTCCAACTCCGCAACGCTACGCGCTGTTCACATTCAGCTGCCCAACACTACAATAGCAAATATTCCAACAGTGCAAACCAGCCACAGACTACACACAGCACAGGCAGTGATTTTCATATAGAGCGCTACGTGGCGTTACCAGCATAAAAACCTTAACAGCCTACTTACATGTAATGCTTCATCAACAAGACGTGTATTTTCGTTACAAAGGTGTATGTACGGATTAAACTTACAAATTATGAGGGGTACCGAATCTATGTCACGGTCTAGGTTCTCATGTCACAAAAGGAAAGTACTTGCAAAGAAAAAAAGTTGCACTGGATTTCAGAAAATACTGCAGAAATTGCTGGCAACCGAAACTAGAACCTTTTTAACCAGACATTTGACCACTGAGATATGAAGCCAAGATAATAGGGATATAATGCGTGATTACAATGTACTTTCAGATCGGCAGTATTACTTCCTCTGAGCGTTTCTTCCACGAGGCCTGTTTGCTGACTGAGCGATTCTCGATAAAGATGAGCTAAGAAAATAACTAAATCCGCACTTACATTAATGCAAAATTTCACAGGAATTCCAACAGTGGCTTGTGCTTTGAGCAGTTTCCGGAGGTGCTTATCGTATTTCAGCATCTCTCATTTGCCAGTATTTTCGGCTGCCAAGTACTGATATGAATTTGTATCTTTAAATACAGAATTTAATGTTTCCGCTGTCTACCTGTTCCCTTTAGTGCCAGCATCATACTGATTTTAAAACAGACTGGATGAAAGGTTTATTGTATTCAGATACTATTTTAAAACTGAATGTCAGCACGTTCGGACTTCATCTGAACTTTTATCCGTTGCGCTGCCTTGTAAAAGCTGTAAGGATTCGGGATAGAAAAAGGTGTACAATTATGATTGTAAGTCACACACGTTATCGTCGTCTATTTTTTACGCAGAACCTACGGAAAGGTGAAAGATAGTGAGAGAGAATCTTCTATGTTTCTAGCAGAAACTGAATAAGTTACCTAAACTGAACAGTATAATTTATTCTCAAGTTCTTCATTAAGGTCCCACTCGTATAAAAGTTACAAGAATATCAAGAGTAATTAGGTTTACTAACTAACAACTAAGATATTCACTTTCGTTTCCACTACACCTGTTGAAAATAATCACATCTGTAGTTACAAAAGGTGCGAATGAACCGTACAACTTTGATCACGTTTTTTTATTTCTAAAACTTAGCAGATCTGTTGACTTTCGTTAAGTTTTCGGTATTATAGGGGGGGGGGGCGGCGGAGGAGGGTAATGTGATAATTTTTTAGCTTTTCAGTGAAAGACTGTTTTCAGATACAAAATTTCTCTTAATTTTCGATGTATTCTCCTTTTAAATCAGTGGACTTTCTCCAACATTTGTTTTACAGTGACTATATTCCGTCTATGTACAGCTGTTGTGAACTGGTCACCAGTTTAAATAAAATATTTATGTGATCAAAACAGTTTTTAGCCAACTTTATTGAGAATTTTTGATAACATTTTCGGGAAGCAGCGAACTTGCAGTTTATATAAAATAAATAAAAATACAGTCTTGAGACAGCTCCATCTACTGTAGTTGACGATTCGTACAACAGCCAGTACAACATACAGTATATATGTTATATCTTTCAAAAAGTTTTACATGACTGTGGCTCCACACCAAAGTAAAATAATTTATTCACATGTTGTTTCCAACTGTCTTTGAATTTAGTTATTTCTTCATGAACAGCATGTACACTAATATTATCACCCTTTATTAAAACTCTTGTTGTGGAACCCTTCACCCCCTAAGGAATCTTATCTCTGCTGGTTACATTTTGCTGCAATATTTCTTTTTGTTCAAGCAATTCTTCCTTGCATCTGTAACAGTAATTAAAACAGTTTTAGAAAATTTAATTCTCTAACTTTTCGAGTTTTGTAGCTCAGTATTGTCTTTATTGTTGAACATATTGCTTGAAATTGTGCAGATCTTTTATCTATATCATTATCTTAAACACAATTCGTGCTGCAGACTAGATATTCCAAATGAGATACTTCTTCAGTTACTTAGTTGTACTGAACTATTTTCTAGCTTATTTGTGCATTTATCTAGGAAGACCTTAAATTTCGTCTAATGTAACGAAATTTTAAAATTTTACTCTTTCCATACTTGGTTTAGCCAGTGCACTACTAAATGGAGGACATTCCCACTTTATAAGGTTATTATCTGCAAATAATAATGCCCTTAGATTAGTGTTTTAGTTGCTATATCTCAGGAAAACCTAGCTAAAATTACGAATAGCATACAAAATTAAAAGAACAATTTAAAAGACATTTGCAATTCACCCAGTGAAAGTGCTTTCTCGTATGTCTGGTCCGATCGGCCTGGTAACGAGTATCACATTTCCGAATGTGTATATAAAACCTGTGTATAAAATTCAATATTGCGCCTTGACAGTTTATCACTGATAAAGATCACCTTCCTTTTAAAGTCAATAAAGTTGGTCTTTCTGTCAAGTATTTGATTCTTGAGACTTGCATAGTATTCAAGTCGCTGTAGCTACCATTACGCGGTACTTAATAACACAATCTGCTTTAGCACATTAGGAAACTGTGGCATAGCATTCGCAGCAGATGACATCCTAGACAAAGATGAATCATAGTTAATTTTTAGTGTGAAACGTATCGTGCTCTTTCTCGTGGCACATCTCTTTCATCACGTTAAATACCTGGTCATTTGTGTGTTTTATCTATGTTTCCATCAGCAGTTGCTGTTTTCGGACGTCTTTCCTGAGGATGATCTTAGAAAGAAGTCCGAGCACTTCTACATCTGGCGCCTCTGCCTAGTATTTAACTTAAAACCAGCTTGTAAGTTTTGAACACCACACACCATACGAGATCTGTGATAAAATAAAATTTATGTTCTGTTCTTCAGAAACATAAGTCAAATTGCGTAATAAATTACCGAGAGTAAATTAAAACGCGAACACAAGGAGTATTTTTGAAACTCACTGCTTCTGATTCGTGTTATTAAAAATTCTGGGTTTGGCGCAGTACTGTCTCGGTGTCCGTTTCACACTAAATTTGCTATCACCAGATGAAATGCTTTCGCCATTCCATATTCTACCAATATTCAGTTATAAATTAATGCTATCTTTTGTCCTCCACTTCTCTATGTACTCTGCAAAAGAAAGTCGCACAGCTAGAGAGGACAAGGAGTTTTACGGATATTCACCGATAGCGTGGTGTCCCTGCCAATTAAATCAAACCTCCCCGTTCCCCCCCCCCCCCTCATCCGGCTGTCCCCCCCACCGCCCCACCCCACCTAACGAACGATGTAGCCCAGACGTTAGCACACTCCCCACGAAGTCGGCAGGACGGCGGTTCAAACCCGTGTCCGGTCATCCTAGTTTCGGTTTTCCGTGGTTTCCCTTAACCGATCAAGGCAAAAGCGGGAATAGTCCCTTTGAAAGGGCATGGCCGCTTTCCATTTTCCTCTAATCCTAACTTGAGCTCCGTCCCTAATGATTTCGTTGTCAATGGGACGTTAAATACTAATCTTCTCCCTCCTCCTCCTTAACCTTCCATTTTTTAATTGTTGCAAATGGATAAACCGATTCTTCTAAGTGTTCAGGCGTATTTTCATTTGCAATAAACCGTCGAAGAAAAAGGGTTTTTTTTTTTTTTTTTTTTTTTTTTTTTTACCACATTCCTGTCTTCCATTTGAACGTATCATAGGCAACAAAACTATATCGCAGATCAACTTCGCTCTCAGCCATACTTCATACTTTTGTACCAACATAATCAAAAACAAAAAATCTCATTATTTTCAGCTTCACTTCCAAGCATGACTGCGCGCTTTCCGCCTCGCCCCTTCTGGAGACAGAGTTACACGTGTGGCTGTCCTTTACCAGGACGAATGCGTCTAGACTGCTATCCGCGGAGTGCATCAGAGATCCTGCGAGAGATGTGCCGTTATTTTTCTCTAGCCGAAACTGCAGTGGAGACGGCGGCTGCGGCGGGCAAGCAGGTGGCGGCATCTCTCGCCTCCCGTGTTGACGGAGCGGCTGCAGCCTCCAGGCCAGCACGGCGGCTGCAAAGGGACACCCGGTCTCCCTTGACGACGCCCGCCAGCGGAGATAAAACTTTCCGTAACGGCAGTAGGTCTGTTATCACCGGGACCGAGGAAGAATGGCGTCTCCAGGCAATCTCCAGCTTTCTCTCGGCACCCCGTGTCTCACAACGGCGAGATTCCCAGTGGCAAAGATACGACGGCACCGCCGCCGTGATCTTCTGAGCGTTGTAACTTTTAGCGTGCGCGCTGCTCTTCTTCTATTTCCGACAGTTAACTATCCATCTCATTGAAAAAGACACAGCAACTTTCAAACTGAGGCACTGTAGCTTACTGGAAGTTGACACTACCTCTATCAGTGGATGAAGTCCATAATTAATGTATTTTACCAACATATTTTATTTAAAATGGTCCTGAAATAAATCAACACGAATAAGCTGCACATGATTTGCATCCTGCAATGATACCTCACTATGGTCATCCCCTGCAGCTCGTGGCTTCGTTCTCTGACAATATTTACCTTAGATAAACAACAATTTTATCTTGGAACTCTTCCATTACGTCCGTGTTTGCATAGAAAAACAGTAATATGAGAAATTGAGTCCGCTTTGATGCAAAGCATTTTGTTATTCGTTCATTTATTTATTCTCCCAAACTAGTTACGGCGACAACTATCACCATCATCAGTGGGTTTTTTAAAATCTAAAACATGCAGAAAATAGCACGGTTATACAAACGCAGGAGCACATTATTACATTTTTACTATTCTTTTTTTAATATAGTTTTCTATGGACACTTCCATACTACCTAATTTATTGTATTTTACAGCATGTTTTAAGCAATTATTGTCGCTGTTTACGGCATATTGTCTGTGCGCTTTTTTTCTGTTGCGAATAGTAAAAATGTAATAATGTGCTACTGCGTTTGTATAACCATGCTATTTTCAGCGTGTTTTAGATTAAAAAAAAACTCCACTGATAATGGTGATATATGTCGCCGAAACTAGTTTGGGAAAATAAAGAAATAAACGAATAACAAGGTGTTCTGCATCAAGGTGGACTCAATTTCTGATATTACTGTTTTACCTTAAACGTAGAATACATTCGCATCCACAGGGTCAAGGGTATAAACGTAGATATTTTATATGTAGTACCTTAATATGTATACGAATTAATGTGTTGGCTAATTTTCTCTGCATAGAACAGTGCACCTACAAGCACATCACAAACTGTACCACCTGACGTTTTTTGCACTGTCGTAACTGCACAACTAAGCGGATTACGCCTGTCAGTATAGGCTAAGCATTTTGCGTCAATGCGTCTGCTCTTTTGCACCTAATCGGCTGCCCAGGGGAAAATAAGCGTTAATGGCTTGCTATTGCCACATGTACTTAGAGCTACTAACCAACCTAAAAACGTACTACTCCTAATAGCTATAATTATTGGTCTGAAAATGAAGTAAATACTGACGTAATTTTGTTCAGTACAGCATCCTCAGTCACCAATAAAAATACCTGCACTTACATCTGCTCCACACATTAAATGCAGGTCCTGCAGAGAAGTTAAACAGAGTAGAAGAACGGCTGAATGTTATATGTGCGTTGTATTAAGCAATCACCGACAGCCTTGGCTAATTCAGTGTACCGAAAGATAAGAGCAAGGACAGTAGGAGTTCAACGTATGTTAAGATTGCTACCACATGTGATTAGTTACTGAAAGCACCATTCCCTATACTGATCAATGCGGTGTTTCGATATGGAATCGTAATGGCGCTGTAACTTCTTTGCCTGTAAGTAAGCAACCGTGTGCTCCATGTCCCATCAGGGGGTATGAGCATAGAGAGCCATGCTGACTTAAAGGTGGTCGGCATGAGGAGCCCCTCAGTCGTTTACCACCGATAGCTGCAGGACGGCCGGAAGTGAAGGCAGTCATGTGGGTCATGGATGCCGTGAGCAGATGCTGGAATTGAATATTATATCTAGATAGAGGGAGGCACTTTTTGTCAGCTTATACAGGGTGGTCCATCTGAAATTTCGGATGAGATTACCTCTATACACATACAGTGGGTAAGAAAAGTTGTTAAGCTCAAAGGGGGACATCAAATGATACTACACGCAACCCCCAGCTCCTCCCCCCTTCGGTGGGGTGGGGCTCAACTTTTAAATCTAAAATGGAAACCCCCATTTTTATTGCAGATTCGGATTCTCCATAAAAAAGTAATCAAGTTTTGTCAGAAACATTTTTAAACCATTGACAGATGGCGCTGAAATAGAGAAAAATTAAAATTGGGGAAGAATTTCAGTATACTGAGCCATAGTTCGCAGTTTAGACATAGTTCGCAGTTTGGCCACGGTAGCGCGCCATTCGGTTGAGTAACGCAATTGTGAAGAGTTCCCTAACGAGATTTTAATACCATTCCGCCTCCCTCAAGAAAAACTGTGGCAGGTAGGATACATTTTGTAAAACAACAGCTTAATTTGGCATAATGAAAGAACTGGTGCCCATTTTGTATCGATTTGATGCGTCCATCTCGGATCATTCTAAATAAATCGGAGTTCAAAAAAAAAAAAAAAATGGTTCAAATGGCTCTGAGAACTATGGGACTCAACTGCTGTGGTCATAAGTCCCCTAGAACATAGAACTACTTAAACCTAACTAACCTAAGGACATCACACACATCCATGCCCGAGGCAGGATTCTAACCTGCGACCGTAGTGGTCGTGCGGTTCCAGACTGTAGCGCCTTTAACCGCTCGGCCACTCCGGCCGGCTCGGAGTTCATCCCCAATTTTAATTTTTCTCGATTTCAGGGCCATCTGTCAACTGTTTTGTTGTGTACATAGTTCCGCGTAGTCGGCGCGTACACAACTTTCCCAATACAGCGCGCCCTGCTAAGCACAGCAGCGCAGGCGCAGTGCTCGTCCGTCTCCGCACTACGAGATGGCGCTGTCTTAGAGACAGACCAAATTCTGCTTCCGACGATCCGCGTATTAATATGTAACGCAGCCAATCAGATTGCTGCTAACATTGAACCTTTTCTCCTTGCGGATCACACTCACGCAGTGGTACCTGAACGCGCGAGGTATTATAACGAGTGTACAGACCTCCGATTACCCTCCCTCGTTCCTTTCAATCCTTGCCACCCTCTACAGTGTCATCCTTGCCACTGGCTTCTATCCCGACCTGTGGAAAACCTCCCGTATCCTGATGTTCTCCAAACCCAACAAGCCTCCATCTGATGCCTCTTCCTATCGTCCTATCTGTCTCACATCGGTGTTCAGCAAGCTCTTGGAATCCATCCTTTCCCGGCACATCCATCACCACCTCCGTCAACACCACCTCCTCCCAAACACCCAAAGTGGCTTTCGACCTTCCTTCTCTGCTGATGACCAACTCCTCCGCCTCACTCATCTCCTCTCCCTCCAGCTTAACTCCTGTCGCTCCGCCATTTTTGTCTCCCTTGACCTCGAAAAGGCCTACGACCGTGTCTGGCATCCCGGTCCCCTGTTTAAACTCCAAACCTACACCCTTCCTATCAACTACATCCGTCTGGTGGCCTCCTTCCTCTCCCACCGCCCCTCCTATGTTACCATGCGTAATGCCTTCCTACACCTTCTACCCCTCTGCAGGTGTGCCCCAGGGCTCTGTCCTCTCCCCTCTCCTCTACCTCCTGTACACGGCAGATATGCCGCAACCCCCCCCCCTCCAGTACACCTCTTGCAATATGCTGATGACACCGCATTCCTCGCCCTCGCTCCTACCCTCCAACGGTCCCAACGCCTTCTCCATAATCACCTTGACCTTTTTGCTGCGTGGTGTAACCAGTGGCTCCTGAAACTCAACCCTTCCAAGACCCAGGCAATCATCGTAGGTCGTACCGCTCGCTCCTTCCGGCTCCTGGATTTCTCCCTTACTGTCTGCGCGTGTCCTGTCCGCCTCACCCCCAACCTCCCCTACCTTGGCCTGACCATTGACCGTCACCTCACCTGGATCCCTCATCTCCGCTCCATCCAATCCAAAGCCCACTACCGCCTCCGACTTCTCAAACTCCTCTCTGGCCAGACATGGGGGTTGCACCCCTCTACCATCCTCCACACCTACAAATCCTTATCCGTCCCATCCTCTGTTATGCCAGTCCTGCCTGGATATCTGCCCCCCCCCCACCAAATTCTATAAGTCCCTCCAGATCCTTGAGCGTCATTCACTCCGCCTTGCCTTCCGTATACACCTCCCGTCCCCCACGCGGATCCTCTATGATCTCATTCCATTCCCCCATCTGCTCCTATTCCTCGAACATATCCACATCCTCTACACCTCCCGCCGTCTTGAACCCCCTCACCCCCTGGTTGCTCCTCTCCTCTCCGATTCCCGCCCCCTGCCACGTCTTCACCGTTGTGTCCCCCCTACCCTCCATCTTTACACCCTACATCTCCTTTCCCAAGGTGGCTTCCATCAACTCCCCCTCCCGGATGATGCCCTCTCTCCCTCCATTTATCCCTCCTATCAACTCTGATCCTCACTCCCCCTCCTTTCCTCTGTCCTTTTCCCGGGCTCCCTCCCCCCCCTTCCATCCTCTTTCTTCCCCACCTCACCTCTCTTTGCCCCCTTCTCTCCCCCGCGTCCTTTTACATTTCCCTCCTCTCATTCCCTCTCACGTCTGCCCTTCTCCCCCTTTATTAGTCCTCTCCCTCCTTGGTTCCCCCCCCCCCCCATTTTCGTTTTTTTCCCTCTCCTCCCTCCTTGTTTTTCCCCCTCCTGCAGGTCCCCCCCCCCATCTGCCTTTGGCTCGGGAGTGTCATCTTTGTGCTGCCACT
Source organism: Schistocerca nitens (assembly GCF_023898315.1). Lineage (NCBI taxonomy): Eukaryota > Metazoa > Arthropoda > Insecta > Orthoptera > Acrididae > Schistocerca > Schistocerca nitens. Next base: position 1,222,626,049 of record NC_064614.1, read on the forward strand.
TTCGTGCAGTGTTCTCCAGTGAGTGTTCTACAGTGCGTGTTTTACAGTGAGTGTTCCGTGTTGTGTTTTTTGGGACTTGTTGCGAACGGCCATCATACTGTCGCTGGGTGTGCCTTTTATCTCTTGCGAAGAGAAACCAGACTGTCGCCGTGTTTTTTAATTGTGTGTCTACTATGTTACTTGTCAGATTCCTGTGTATTTTATCTACATTGCCAACCCCTTTTGCTTTGTGTTTTCACTTTCCGCATTTTTACGCCACTTTACACTTAAAATCACCATTTTATCGCCTGTTTCACCTTGTTTCTTTCTTCTTCCTTTATTTAAAAAAAGTCTGTAGGCTGTAAAGCAGCGTAGTAAGCTGCTGCCAGCCCGCCCCCTTCAGGGGGAATTGAAAATCAATAAAGAAAAAAAAAACCCTCCGATTACTCAGTCTGCATTAGTCTGTAGTCAAGTTTCAGTCTGCGCCTAATAAGATTACCATATTCCTGTACATAGCCAAGAAGATAAATGAATAGACACTTTGTCAAGTATCAGAGATATGTAAGAATAAGATTAACGTACCAAGACCAAAGGAACTTCAGATTGTCCATTGTAAACAGCATCCAGAATCACGTTACGTAATATCTATGCCCTTTTATTATTTTAATAAATGTGTGTGAAAATTAATCAAGTTCTGTTTAAAGTTGGTCACTCTCAATCTGCTACTCTAAGCATGCAAGTGGCATTTCTATCGTCTGACCTAACGGCAGAAGATAAACACGCCACGGCAAGACCACGAGACATATTGCTGACACTCGCCTACTTCTTTAGAGCGAAAAGTCAAATAATCTGATGGTGTGTGTACCGAAGGTCTTACAGTACGCACACCACAGGTTTAAAAAAATTTTTCAGAAAAAAGTAAATTACTTTTTTAATGGAGAATCCGAATCTTCAATAAAAATGGGGGTTTCGATTTAAATTTTAAAAGTTGACCCCCACTCACCCAAGGGGGCGGGGGCTGGGGGGCGGGGATCACGTGTATTATAATTTGACGTCCCCCTTTGAGCTTACGAACTTGTCTTAACCACTATTTTTACCTGATGTATAACTTTCGAGATAATCTCATCCGAAACTTCAGGACCACCCCGTATGTTCAAGGGGTACATCGCTGGGGTTTGGTGGACGACAGCCCTGCAACTTAATCTGCAATTTATGGCTACAGAGCTGGCAGGCAAAGTAGAATTACTGAATCTTAGCCATTGGCGACCATTGCACTGGCTTGGTGACCACAGTAGTGGGTATAGTGTACAACCATTCACAGCTGTGCGTTTTAGAATTGAGTTAATTCGATTTTATTTTAAAGGTTTACCGGTGACTAACCAACATTGCTAAAATTTTGTGTTTGTGTATGACACAGTCATTCTTGCTGAGAGAGTTTTTAATTTATCACTATCCTTGCTGCCTCGGGCTTATTTAACTACTTTTTTTAATGGCAGCCTTGTAGGCATTGTTGTATAAATTTTATTTATGCTCTCTGTTATGCAACCAGCCTTAGTCGTTCCCATTTCACCTGAAGAGTTTAAGTAACATTTCCTTCATTTATCTAAACATATAATTTAGGACTGCCCATTCCTTCTTTTTACGAGTATTTGCTGGGCTTACAGGTGTCAGTTGATGTGTTGACTAGCGACGCATTTTTTTTCTTTCGAACATATGGTAACTGAAACCTTCTTGGTGAGTTCTAGTACGGCCTGGATTTCATATTGTGTCATTTGAAACTGGTTTGATAAAAGGTCCATGCTGTCAGGCATCAACTAAATGTTTCTCAGAGTACAGTGATTAAACATTTTTGCTTGTTTTCTCACATTTAATTGGAACTATTAAAGTGTTTTCGGATATCAACTAATTCTCAATGTTCAATTATTAAAATTTTTTCCTCCTTTTCTTACTGCAATTGTTAAAGTTAATTTGTGTAAAATGAAAAAAAAATTATTTTTTATGAAATACCTTTTGTGCATGACATGTCCTGCCTTTGTTGCCTTGTATCTTACCAGTCCCAGCTCGTCGCTTGATACAGTATTTCAGATATGTAACCACATTTTACTGAAACCTATTCTGGATATTCTATAAAATGGTTAAGATAGTCAAATTAACTTAGGAACGTGAGAAAAACTAAAAGTGAAATAAACATCAAGACAGTATAGCAAATAAGAGGGCAAGCATGGTTCATCATATAACTGCTACATGAGCTCCATCATAAGTGCCAGGAATGTGATCGCTAATTAACCGCAAAATACACTTCTGTAATTTGACCAAATTATGGGTTCGATTTCCCTTGACGAGGAGCAAAAGCAACCATACATATGAAAGCTACCGGCGCCATCAAACACGGAATAACTTTCAAACACACTTGTGAGCCGTGGTAAAAATTGCTGTTTTGTAGAGCGCGCCGCAGCGCGTAGTGTGAAGCAGTCGCCCTCCGTTTCTGGCGGTGGCGCCGCTGCGGCAGTCGCAGCTTTGGTGTCTGCCTCTGGTAGGAAAGGGGAAGGGTAGCCTGTTCACGTGCATTTAAGGGGCGCTATGAGCTCGCTAGGGGCGAGTCTGATCAGTTGGTCAGCCGGGTCAGTGTGGGGCAGTCAGTGTCCGTCTGTCGTCGGAGTGCTAGTATGTGTTAGGCCGCCAGCCTGCTCTAGTGGCTCGGGCAACGGTCATTGGCGGTTGGATCGATCGGTTGGTCGGTCGCGCACTGACACACAAGATGACTTGTCCGCCTTGAGCGTCGGCGCATGTGAGGTCGCCACGTCAGTCCAGTGGGCCGCAGCGTACAGCGAGGTTGTAGTGGCTTCGCGGCCGACACGAGAGCAACAGGAGTCAACCCACGACATCGGTCTGGCCGGTGCGAGCTGCGACGCCGTGAGACGGGAGATCGGCGCGCCTTCCTCCGTCCGTTGAAGCGGCTGGCAGCGGACGGTTCGGGAGAGCGTTTTGGGGGTGCTGCACCAGGTCTTCGCCAGACATCGCAGTTTATTAGAAGTGATTAGTGATATGTTCTTTCATTTACTTGTTAAATTCTACTTGTTTTCTTGGCCAGTCTCTCGTCCCCAGCTTGCTCGTCTGTCTCCCGTCCGCATTTGTTAGGCAGTTAGTGTCTGTCTGTCGGTCTGCCGTACGTTAATAGCTGCCTCTGCCATGTTTGCCGGATTCGGTGTTAACGAAGTTCCTTGAAGTGTAACGGCCGAATTCCTGAAATGTTTTTATCTTGCCTATCGTCTTGAGAGGCGGTGTATTTGTAATGTAGAGCATGTTTGAATATTTTAAGTAAGACTACATTTCATGGGTTTTTATTTAAATGGTCATTTTATTATATAAAGTTGCCATCCTTCCACCGTAAGAGTTTTCTTTTAAAAACGAGTAGCTCTTTCGGTGGCTAGTAATTTTTTTTAATGTGAGTGTTTTGTACCATTTCCATCCCTCCTAGTTCGTGTTTGTGTGAGTTGTTAAAATTTTTAGTTTAAAGTAATCTGGTGTGTTGCAGATTTGCACCAGTGTAGTCTTTCCGAGGTTGTTGTGAGCGGCCGTCACTACTGCCGTGTTAAAATGGAGCGGCAAGCTTCTCAGCCCGAAAGCTCATACTGTCAAAAAAAACTTACTTCTGCCTCTGGATAAATTGTAAATTGATATTTAGAGGGTGGTTTCTTATTATAATATTTAAATCTGTTTTTTTGTTTTTAAAAATACAGAGTTTTAGGAATTAAATTCCCATTTGTTGAAAGAAATATGTTTTCATCAGTTACCCATTGGCAACTACTTCCACGCTCACATAGTGTGATTAAATGTGTTAATGTTCTTGTTGAATCGCTAGTAAATAAAGTAAATTCTTTAAGAAAAGATTTTGAAAGTAAATTCACGGTTCAACTCGTTGTGCTCACCGAGTAGCGGCATGGTGGTTGTGGTTGTGGTTGTGGGGTGAATATGGGAAGTAATCGCAGCTTTTAGATCCTAGCCCGATCACACGTACTACTACGGAAAATTTTGTGGTGCAGGCGAGGATAAGGGCAAAAATCACCTCTCCAGAGTGGCAGACAGAGTATGTACTTCACTTAAAAGGCACCTACCTGCCTCAACCGTCGTCACGTCACAGACCAGCGAACGCAAGCATGGCTCAGGCCCAATGTTATGTTTCTTTCGACAGGAGCGATAGCACGAGGAGTAACTCTCCGTTCATGTGAACACATCACTCTGCTAAAGCAGTGAATCGTAAGTACATACACTGGTGTCCAAAATTAAAGCAACAAACAGCTGTTTCCCCGTCTTGTCTCTTCACCGCATAATCATAAAAACTGTCAGCAGATGTCCGCACAATCGTGTCCTGCACGGTAAATGGCTTTTCGGTCAACGAATAACCATGTCAACGATGACGTCAGGGAACCTATCAAACGTCGTAGTGTTTGCCGGGTAGTCCCACATCCACAATCGCTGTGTATACAGTATACAGTCACCAACGGTGCAGTATGGCACAAGGACCCTCTGCGGTGGAGGACCAAAAGCAGAATGGAAACAGGATAAACAGAAACTGATGTAGTCCGATGGCTTAATATGAATCGCTCTGTTGTTTCACGGATGTGACAACAATTTATAGAGACCGAAACAGTACCCCAGTGGCTAGGGCAGGGCAGCGCGTAGTGTGAAGCAGTCGCCCTCCGTTTCTGGCGGTGGCGCCGCTGCGGCAGTCGCAGCTTTGGTGTCTGCCTCTGGTAGGAAAGGGGAAGGGTAGCCTGTTCACGTGCATTTAAGGGGCGCTATGAGCTCGCTAGGGGCGAGTCTGATCAGTTGGTCAGCCGGGTCAGTGTGGGGCAGTCAGTGTCCGTCTGTCGTCGGAGTGCTAGTATGTGTTAGGCCGCCAGCCTGCTCTAGTGGCTCGGGCAACGGTCATTGGCGGTTGGATCGATCGGTTGGTCGGTCGCGCACTGACACACAAGATGACTTGTCCGCCTTGAGCGTCGGCGCATGTGAGGTCGCCACGTCAGTCCAGTGGGCCGCAGCGTACAGCGAGGTTGTAGTGGCTTCGCGGCCGACACGAGAGCAACAGGAGTCAACCCACGACATCGGTCTGGCCGGTGCGAGCTGCGACGCCGTGAGACGGGAGATCGGCGCGCCTTCCTCCGTCCGTTGAAGCGGCTGGCAGCGGACGGTTCGGGAGAGCGTTTTGGGGGTGCTGCACCAGGTCTTCGCCAGACATCGCAGTTTATTAGAAGTGATTAGTGATATGTTCTTTCATTTACTTGTTAAATTCTACTTGTTTTCTTGGCCAGTCTCTCGTCCCCAGCTTGCTCGTCTGTCTCCCGTCCGCATTTGTTAGGCAGTTAGTGTCTGTCTGTCGGTCTGCCGTACGTTAATAGCTGCCTCTGCCATGTTTGCCGGATTCGGTGTTAACGAAGTTCCTTGAAGTGTAACGGCCGAATTCCTGAAATGTTTTTATCTTGCCTATCGTCTTGAGAGGCGGTGTATTTGTAATGTAGAGCATGTTTGAATATTTTAAGTAAGACTACATTTCATGGGTTTTTATTTAAATGGTCATTTTATTATATAAAGTTGCCATCCTTCCACCGTAAGAGTTTTCTTTTAAAAACGAGTAGCTCTTTCGGTGGCTAGTAATTTTTTTTAATGTGAGTGTTTTGTACCATTTCCATCCCTCCTAGTTCGTGTTTGTGTGAGTTGTTAAAATTTTTAGTTTAAAGTAATCTGGTGTGTTGCAGATTTGCACCAGTGTAGTCTTTCCGAGGTTGTTGTGAGCGGCCGTCACTACTGCCGTGTTAAAATGGAGCGGCAAGCTTCTCAGCCCGAAAGCTCATACTGTCAAAAAAAACTTACTTCTGCCTCTGGATAAATTGTAAATTGATATTTAGAGGGTGGTTTCTTATTATAATATTTAAATCTGTTTTTTTGTTTTTAAAAATACAGAGTTTTAGGAATTAAATTCCCATTTGTTGAAAGAAATATGTTTTCATCAGTTACCCATTGGCAACTACTTCCACGCTCACATAGTGTGATTAAATGTGTTAATGTTCTTGTTGAATCGCTAGTAAATAAAGTAAATTCTTTAAGAAAAGATTTTGAAAGTAAATTCACGGTTCAACTCGTTGTGCTCACCGAGTAGCGGCATGGTGGTTGTGGTTGTGGTTGTGGGGTGAATATGGGAAGTAATCGCAGCTTTTAGATCCTAGCCCGATCACACGTACTACTACGGAAAATTTTGTGGTGCAGGCGAGGATAAGGGCAAAAATCACCTCTCCAGAGTGGCAGACAGAGTATGTACTTCACTTAAAAGGCACCTACCTGCCTCAACCGTCGTCACGTCACAGACCAGCGAACGCAAGCATGGCTCAGGCCCAATGTTATGTTTCTTTCGACAGGAGCGATAGCACGAGGAGTAACTCTCCGTTCATGTGAACACATCACTCTGCTAAAGCAGTGAATCGTAAGTACATACACTGGTGTCCAAAATTAAAGCAACAAACAGCTGTTTCCCCGTCTTGTCTCTTCACCGCATAATCATAAAAACTGTCAGCAGATGTCCGCACAATCGTGTCCTGCACGGTAAATGGCTTTTCGGTCAACGAATAACCATGTCAACGATGACGTCAGGGAACCTATCAAACGTCGTAGTGTTTGCCGGGTAGTCCCACATCCACAATCGCTGTGTATACAGTATACAGTCACCAACGGTGCAGTATGGCACAAGGACCCTCTGCGGTGGAGGACCAAAAGCAGAATGGAAACAGGATAAACAGAAACTGATGTAGTCCGATGGCTTAATATGAATCGCTCTGTTGTTTCACGGATGTGACAACAATTTATAGAGACCGAAACAGTACCCCAGTGGCTAGGGCAGGGTCGACCCCGTGTAACAGCAGAAAGAGAGGACTGCTATTTGGATGTAAGGGCAACACAGTACCGCCTCAGTACTGCACGGGACCTGGCATCTGACCTTGCAGCATCCACTGGACGTGTTGTATCGAGACAAGGGGTGTTCAGAAGGCTTCGGCAGAGTGGCCTTCATTGTTGGAGACCTGCTGTATGTCTACCTCTGATGCGTCTTCATAGAAGGCAACGTCTAGATTGGAGTCGCCAACATGCCATCTGCACGGTCGAACAGTGAGTCAAGGTTCTTTTAATAGATGAGACCGGGCTTGGTGTGGAGAGTGATTCGCGACGCATTCGCATTTGGAGGGAACGTAGAACGCAGTTTCGGGCCCCTAACATTCTGGAAAGAGAACGAGATCGAGGAGGATCCCTAATGTTGTGGGCAAGGATTACGTTGATCACATGAACATCTCATCCTGAATTTCTATGGGTGAATCGGTAAGGTTTAACTGCTGTCAGGTATCGTAACGAGATCTTGGGACCTCACACGGGGTTGCTGGGAGGTGGTGCGGGCGATAATTATCGACCTCACAGAGCAAGAGTGGTTATGTTGTCTTGGAAACGGAGGATACTGCACTCATGGCGTGGCCTTCTCGCTCTTCCGACCTGAATACCATAGAGCACGTGTGGGATGCACTAGGCAGACAGGTTGCATCATGTGAAGACTTGCGAGCAGCTCTCCAGGAAGAATGGGCATTACTGCCTCAACATGAGGTTGATGACATCATTCACAGCATGCCCTGTTTTTGTCAGGCCTGTACTGCTGCCAGAGGTGGTCACACCCTATATTGAGCACATTAACCAGTTGTCGGAATGTCTGTGAAAATTTGTTAAGATGGAAAAAACAAAGAACATTCTTGTCTACCGTTACACATATTGCAGTTGTTTATGTTCTATGTTGTTTACGTTCTTTCTACTTTACTATCAAAATATATACAAACTTGCAAAATTTCCGTTTGTCGCTTTAATTTTGGACACTAGTGTACATATACGTTGCTAGTCGTTTGTTTTATGATAAATCTTGGAGAGATGAACGTTTATTACACGTCAGTCTCCTTTCAATGTGTGCATGATCTATCCAGCCTGAAATACCACTGCTACGGTGCCGGTAATTCAAGAGTCTCTGAAAGTAAGTACTACATTTTGTTCCATCTGTTTTCAGTTTTCAGTGCAGGATGCATCGAACGTTACAGTCTCTGTCGCTCCAATCACTAACGGTAGTTGCAAGGCAGCGGCTGTAATGGACTTGTCAGCAGGCCATAGCATGTATAGGCAATCGAATCAGCGGACTGAACACCACGCTCTAGGGGTGCTTGCAACTCCACACGACTCGCTTGTGAACCGAGTGGATGCGTGTAATTTACAGTTACAGTAAAACTTGAATATGTAACCTGAATCAGACACAGAACACGCCTAAACAGTAATTTGGAACAAAATACGCCCCCATCTTAATTACGTAACGAGCATATCGTAACAGAGTAACAACGCGAAGCTTCCGTTTAACATAGGAGCTGTAATTGCGATGTACTACGTTACTTTCATTCGAGATCGATGTAAATTAAACAATGCAATAACTGAAACACAGTCTTATGACTCTGAAAGACTCGGACAAGCTATTACCTGCTTCAGTAGATGTAAAACATGTACAACAGCAAAATGCTACGTATATGAGCCAAACGGGGACATCAGCGCGCTATTGTAAGACCAGGTCTGTAGGCTTCACCTTGTGCAACGAAAAGGACAACTCGACCAGTTACACGAAAAATAGGGAATAATACTACGAAAGTCCTTTGGTAATAGATAGGTTGACAAAGAGATCCGAAGATACAATTAGGAAGTGTACAGATAAACAAGAATGAAAAAGAAAAGGATCACTGTAATACGAGTATGTATTGCGTACGACGGGTAGTGACTATTTCTCAAAGAAAATCTAGAATTCTCTAAAGTCTAAATCGCCTATGGTAAAATAGTTTAAAGTGCATAAGAAGATCGACAAGGGACTGGCGTGGCTGAAGACAAAAGAAATTATCCGGGATGGTTTCGGAAGAATGTTGAAAATGTATCAGAAATTTAAGGTGGGCTGGGAAAACAGAAAACGGAGAGAGCCTTTTAACAGAGGAGCGAAAAAAGACACTAACTAATGGGCTTAGGAAATACTGGTAGGTTGTCAAAGACGTTTGACGAACAAGATCTAGACTTATGCTTTATCATGCATATAAGACAAAACTTCCACCTTTTACAGTCGAATGTTTTATTCATGTCTACCAGACAACGGTCGCTTATCCCTCTGTCAGCTCAACAGCCAATCCTACTGTCACCCTCTACAGCTCCCACGAATCCTCAGTGAGTTCTACCGGATGTGTGCAATATCATGTGCTGTAACAGGTTAGCTTATGTGCAGTGAAATATTTAAAAGTGGATCTTCAGTCGGATACCTGTGCTATGTACATGTAGCAAATACAAAAAGAAACCGATCGATATTTAGAAACTGTCTTCTGCGGCTGCACTTGTCTAGCAGTAGTGCTGTTACGATGAGTGATAGTGAGTAAGCAAGCTTTTGTTGTACTGCAATAACGTTAGCTACCTCCACTTCCCTGCCTGTCGCCGTAGGTGATGTGCGACCCTCCCCTCTTCTCCCGCCATTTCGTTGCCACAAAGCACGACGTGCGGAAGGGAATGGGCAGGAATACGCATTTGTGCATCGTGCTACTGAAGTAAGTATACGTCGTAAAACCGTGGACATTATGCAACAAATTTTATAATTTTTATTATATAGTTTATGCTCACCAATGTAAGAAAATACGTTCCATCCTCTACTTCAAAATATTAGGTCGACTTTTCCCCCTTTTTTCCTTTCTAAAGTAGCCAATGTCCTTGCTCAGCTTTCAAGCTCTCAGCATACCAAATTCCACCGTAATCGGTTCAGTAGTTTAGTCGTGCAAACGTAACGCACAGAGTGACTTTCACATTATAAGCTATTAGTATGGAAGTATGGATTAAACATGTCGAGGACTATATAAGCACTGTATTCATTACTTTGAATCATATTACGTAGAAAATATCAGTCAATAAAAGCATTTTCAGAAATATGATACAGTTCAAACGTCAAAGAGTAAATACGTTTCCCTATGTCACGATATTTTCTTCAAATGGATAAAATTTTAAATTACTATTTACTTCTTTTCGTGATCTGATTTGAATGAAATAAAGTCTATACATTGCCTCAAGCTACGCTCAATTTACCTTTGAAAATCCCAAGAAAATTAGCGTGTTTAAACAGAAAAACAGGCAGGCTTGACGGTTTTAGATAAGTCCTTAAATCACGATATCTTTTTTTTCATGATCCGATTTGATGAAGTAAAATCTGTGTGTTGCCCTAAGCTACGCTCAAGTTACCTGTGAAAACTCCATGAAAATTCGTGTTGTAACTTTGGATATTAATATGTTCAAACAGACAAATAGGCACTCACGACAGTTTTAGATAAATTTTTGAGTCACAATATATTTTTCTTCGTAACCATATGTTGATCAAATAACGCTTATATGTTGCCTGGAGGTACGCGCAAGTTACTTGTGAAAACCTCATGAAAATTAGTCTTTTAATTTTGGAGATTAGCATATTCAAAGAGAAGGACACGACGATTTTGGATAAAATCTTAAATCACGATGACTTTTTTCCGTGATCCGATTTTGGTGATATAAAGTCTATACGCTGCCCCAAGTTACTGTCAAGTTACATGTGAAAACTCAATGAAAATTCGTCTAGTAGTTTCGGAGATTAGCATGTTCAAACAGACAAACAGGCAGACACGACGGTCTGCCTGTCTAATAATTTTATTATTAGTACATAGAATATAGATCATTTAAACGAGCTGCCAAGAATGAGTACATATCTCCTATCAAAATATGGATAATTAACTAAATTTCTTTATGTTATATATGACTGGAGATGCCTAGGATGAACGAGCGCTACATGTAAGGTAGACACAAAACATTCAGCTGTGAAAGACAGAATTTTCTCTGATCTATATAATGAAGCAAAACACAAGTAGCAACTCAGAAGAAATGGGTGCACACAGTATAAATACTGAGACCTAGATCCTGAAAATGAGATTTGTCCATAGAGACTCAATACCGGAAAAAGTCACTTATCTCACACATAAGCGCTCTCTTCTGAGATCTTGATACACCAACAGGATTTGGCTGCGAATGAGAGCACGCAGCGAAACTCGTACCTCGCATTTTGGCTAAGTTCACGCGCCCACGTTAGCACAGATTTACGAAGAGCTCAACATCGGTACATTCACGGAATAGCCCTGGTCGTTCGCGGCGTCTTTCCGCGCCTCTCGCGTCGTTGTAACGCGTTTCCCGCACATCCGGCACCACAGCCGTGCGAAGCTAACTCGGCTGTCAGAGAATAAGAAGAGCAGGGGTGACACCACGGCAGGGCAGAAAGGCGGACGTATGCGAACCAGATGAAGCGGCGTGAATAACTCACGGCGAACCACTTGCCCACTTTTGTCTGGACTCTTAAGCATTCAACAGAAACAAATCTCGCGATATCTGTCATTCCGTTTGTGTCGCCATCTCTCTCGCGGTCATACGTCCCACGTCCCTGCGAACACACATCTGGTGTCTGGCAAACGTTGGAAGTCCATTCAACTCCAACCGCACACACGTGGACGAGGCAAAGCGCAACTCCAACCGCACACACGTGGACGAGGCAAAGCGCGGTTCTCCTAGAGCCTCGGTCGCTGCTTAACACTCTACATCCACTGCCTTTCGCAGCTAGCATGACCCAGAATCACGGGTATTCCTCGCAGTTCTTTATCTGATCAACCGTTTCATTTTCATAAATTACACGTAGGTTGAACAAAATTATGGAAACACTGCCAGAAATACCTGCTTCAACATAAACGCAGATGATAGTCGAGCGTGCAGGTAGAGCAGAATGTACTCGATACGTTGCAATAATTGTCAGCCGTCGTCGAAACAGTGTTCTGTGTAGTTGTGAATGCGTTATGTCGGAGCTAAGGGAATTCGAACGTGGGCAAATTGTTGGTGCTCGAATCGTGCTTCTGTAACCAAACTAGGCTAAGTGCTTGGTACACTATGTGATCAAAAGTATCCGGACACCCCCCAAAACATACGTTTTTCATATTAGGTACATTGTGCTGCCACATATTGCCACATACTGCACATCAGTGACCTCAGTAGTCATTAGATATGGTGAGAGATGATGATTGGCTGTCACTTGTGTCATACCTCTGTACGTGATATTTCCACACTCCTAAACATCCCTAGGTCCACTGTTACAGATGTGATAGTGACGTGGATTCGTGAAGGGACACGTACAGGAAAAAAGCGTAAAGGCCGACCTCGTCTGTTGACTAAGAGAGATCGCCGACAGCTGAAGAGTCACACAGGAATTACAGACTGCATCAGGATCCACTGGAAGTACTATGGCAGTTACGCGGGAGGTGAGAAACTGTATTTCATGGTCGAACGGCTGCTCATAAGCCACACAAATACCAAACGACGCCTCACTTGGTGTAAGGAGCGAAAACATTGGACGATTGAACAGTGGAAAAACGGTTTGCGGAGTGACGAATCACGGTACAAAATCTGGCGATCCGATCGCAGGTTGTGGGTATGGCGAATGCCCGGTGAACGCCATCTGCCAGCGTTTGTAATGCCAACACTAAAATTCGGAGGGGGTTGCACTCCTTGTTGTTTTGCGTCGCACTGTCGCAGCACAGGCCTACATTGATGTTTTAAGCTCGCTCTTGCATCCCATTGTTGAAGAGCAATTTGGGGATGCCGATTGCATCTTTCAACACGATAGAGCATCTGTCCATAATGCACGGCCTGTGGCGGAGTGGTTACACGGCAATAACATCCCTGTAATGGACCTGCACGGAGTCATGACCTGAATCGTATAGAACACTTTTGGGATGTTTTGGAACGCCGACTGCGTGCCAGGCGTCACCGACCGACATCGATACCTCTGCTCAGTGCAGCACTCCATGAAAAATGGGCTGGCATTCCACAAGAAACCTTCCAGCATCTGATTGAACGTATGCGTGCGAGAGTGGAAGCTGTCATCAGGGCTAAGTGTGGGCCAACACCATACTGAATTCCAGCATTACCGATGGAGGGTGCCACGAACTTGTGACTCATTTTAAGTCAGGTGTCCGAACGCTTTTGATCATATAATGTATTTGAGAGGTGCCCTGTACAAGATTTATGCTGGATACAGGGAAAGAATATAAACGCCATCGGCTAAATAGCAACGCGGTCGAAAATGTGTGTTCTTAAGTGGCTGTGACGACTGGTCATTGAAGAGGGCTTTAAGGAATAATGAGAGGACAGCAGCTGCAAACTAACTGCAGAACTGAATGTCGCACTCACGAACCCCATCAGCATCAGCACCAGAACAAGACGAAGGGTGCTCCGTAAGCAGGGAACGGCAGGGCGAGCTGGATTCTAAAACAACTTATCAGTAATGTAAATCCCCGCAGTAGCATCACAAGGAGCCGAAACAATAAAACCTGGACTGTGGAGTAATGGAGGAATGTCATTTTGTCGAATGAGTCGTCTTTCCACAATGTTCCCATTTTCTGACCGACTTTACTCCCATGGACCCTATGGTTTCTCTGCAAAGTCGTGTTACTGCCAAGGGTTATGCCACCATTTTGGCTGATCAGGATTATCCACGGTACAATGTTGGTTTCAAAATAGTAAAGTAAATCTGTGTTCCAAGACGACAGGGCGCCTGTCCACACAGCTCGCATCGCCCAGGACTGGTTTTTTGAGGACGAGGATGAGTTTACGCATCTCTCCTGGCTACAAACGTCACCAGATATCAATATTACTATCTTTCTGGTCTGCTTCGGAGGGAATGATGCGTCATCGCTATCCACATCCATTACCATTATCTGGACATGCGCATTTTGCAGGAAGAATGCTGTAAGTTTCAGTTAAAAACAATACAGGACATCTTGCATCCATTATGAGACGACTGGAAGCTGTTTCGAATGCCAAGGGCTTACCTACACAGTATGAGTCATGGTAGTGTGTCACATGTTTGGTGTTTCCATATCTTTGTCTGCCTCCTGTACAAAGTTTATTCTTTGAAATAGTTACAAAGTAAAATATTTAGAACAAAATTATCAAATTAGTTCATTTAAATTTCAGTGTGTACTGAAAAAATCTACTGCGTACTTTGTTGTTACGATATTTTACAGTAATATAAAGCAACTGCCATGCTGATCCTTTCTTCCTTGAATTCAGGCGATGATGGCTGCTCGTGTAATGTGGTCCACTCTCGTGCGGCGTCTGTAGATTTTGTGATAGCGCATGATGGCTCTAAATACGGCAATGCAGTTGAGTTACCGACTTTACTGTTAGGAAGTGTATTAGGAATGTGTTAGATGTGGAATTTTTTCGGAAAGTACAATGGAAATGTAGCTTACAGGGCCTTATTTACCAAACAAAATAATATAAAGTTGTGGAAAGGTAATATCCATATAATCTAATTTTCGTACCTGTGTGTGTGTGTGTGTGTGTTTGTGTGTGTGTTAAACTGGGGACCTAGAAACGACGGAGAGGCTTCGTCCCGCCGTAACCCTGAGTGGTACACAACCCCGCAACAGGCCACTGCGGTCCCCCCGCCCCACTGCCGCCCCACACTAAACCAGGGTGGTTCGGCCTCCAGTGGACCCCCCCCACCCCCCCACCCCCAACGTCTCAACGTCTCATACCAGACGAGTGTAACCCCAAATGTTTGTGCCGTAGAGTAATTATGGTGTACACGTACATGGAGACTGTTTGCGCAGCAATCGCCGACATAGTGTAACTGAGGGGGAATAAGGGGAACCACCCCGCATTCGCCAAGGCAGATGGAAAGCCGCCTTCAAAACAATCCACAAGCTGGCCGGCACACCGGACCTTGACACTAATCCGCTCGGGAAGCAGCGCGTTAGACCGCGCGGCTAGCCGAGCGGGCTTCGTACCTCAGTTTGAATGCAATCACTGTACTCGCTTTCAAGAAATTTCTGTTCGGAATCAGGATCATTAAATGGCTCATTCGAAAGCTCCTTGATCTCGGAATCAATCAGAAACCACGACATATTTATCAAAAAACGCAATGCGAGCACAACGAGGAAGGTTCGAAAATCATTGTCATGTGTGAGTACAGTGTTTTCAAACCAGTGAACTTTTTCTGTTGAGGATGTCAACGGAGTTACGAAGACGTTCACAAGATGGTAGCAGCGAGAATAGGGCAGTTCAGAACATATTAAAGCCGAGTAGCAAGATGTGCAGGAGTGTCTGCTTGGGTCGCTCACACTATTACCACCACACTGTGCTCGGGAAAGTGTCTTAAAGTGTTCAGCTACATTCGTCACATTTTGTCACACCAAAATTACGTTTTTAAAAATCAAGGAATGCGTGAACTTGCTGATAGTACTCGCATTCTCATCGTTTGGATTACAGATGACAAGCTATCGGTGCAGAACACCATACAGGCAGTCCTACAAAACCATATAATATAAAATGAAGGTAAGAACAAAAACGAACAAAAGCTATCTTTAGCCTAATTTTTGTTAGAGGAGTTACAACCTAAAATATGTTCACATTTCACTGTTTTTCAGTAAACAAAACCAAATGGCTGGTTCAAATGGCTCTGAACACTATGGGACTTAACATCTGTGGTCATCAGTCCCCTAGAACTTAGAACTACTTAAACCTAACTAACCTACGTACATCACACACATCCATGCCCGAGGCAGGATTCGAATCTGCGACCGTAGCGGTCACGCGATTCCAAACTGAAGCGCTTAGAACCGCACGGCCACACCGGCCGGCAAACAAAACCAACTGATGATGGCACAGAGGTGGCAGAACAACCTATACATCCAATAACTCTAATTGCAAACACGGAAAGTTACAAGAGCTGCTAATCCAAAAGATGAAAACTTAGAGGGTAGTGGACGGTAGCATATGGAGAGATGTTGTTCATTTCGAACGCTGATTTGCTGTAACTTTCCACCCGTCTATCCTGTGCAGTCCTTCTCACCTATGCAAAACCGCTGCAACATACGTCCATCCGAAACTGATTACTGTAGTCAAGCTATGTCACGCTCTACTACTTTTAACATCCACACTTCTTTCCAGCAGTAAACTGACGATTCCGTGATGTCTCAAGACGTGTCATATCGAGCGATCCTTTCTTTTAGTCATGATGTCACATAAATTACTTTCTTCTCAGTTCGATTCTCTACCTCCTCTGTAGTTACCTGTCAACCCCTCTAATCTTCTTCATTCTTCTGTAGCATCACTTCTATTCTCGTCTTGCTGGAACCGTCCACGTTTCACTTTCTTACAAGGCTCTACTCCAGACTGATGCCCCAGAAAAGACTACCCAAAACTTAAATTTGTATTCGATGTTAACAATCTTTTTCAGAAACAGATTTCTTGATACTGCCAGACTGCATTTTACGTCCTCTCCACGACGGCCATCGTCACTAGTTTTACTGGCCAAATTCCAAAACTCATCCACTATTTCTTTCAGTTTCTTATTTTCTAATCTAATTCCCTTATCATCGTCTGATTAAATTAGATTGCATTTCATGCGACGACAGAAACATTTTTGGTTACCGTAATCAAATATGGAAAGGTATCTTAAGATCTTCGCCTTGGGCTACGGGATATCTTATCGGTCATTGGAACGGGAGTGTACATTGTAACTGCTACTATATGGCTGCCGCTAAAACCCTCCATTTGTAATGCATTTTTTCTTCCTTTCTTTTCCGAAGTTTGGTGCAAATGACACGTCGTTGTTTCGTGAGGCCATTATTTCTCGCACTCGCCTCGCCCCCCTCACCCCCCTCATCCGTAACAAGAATTTAATTACAGCATTTATATATTTTCTGACAACGTAAACTTTCACGGCGTATTAGCTGATGGCATTGTTGTCGGATCTGCAGCTGGACTATACAGTCATGTAGACACAATATTTCTGCAGCCACCCGGCCGACATTTTCATATGAGAACGCAGTTTACTAATCTTGCTGGAACTGATTAATACTATGAAAGGTGGCACTTCAGTATGATGCGGAAGGGCAACAGCGTGTGTGTCAGAAAATACATGATGTTAAAAATCTGGTTAGACCCCAGCTAGGATTCAAAGATGGGCTGGCGCCCTGATAATTGATCCCTGTGCGGGATTCTGCACATATCCACCCAATGTTTTTCCGTGCACTTCCTGTGATATCTGTATCTGTAAGGATCATGGAACCATTTTGCCTCGATGGATGAAACGTGTCAGCGTAGCAGGACGCCCGACACACTGTCGCTGTGTAACCATTAAGTTTTTTAAGAAGCCACGCCAAATGGTTTCCTGTGCTAGCAGAGAAGCAGGGTCTTCATTGGAAATCCGATGGTGACATCAGAAGACGTACCAGAGGGCGTCTGTTCTGTCATGGCAAGCGATAGAACTGAACAGGAATTTTCCCGCTTTCTGGAAGCAGCCTGTACTGGGATAGGAGAACTATGTGATTGGTGTAAAGAAGCACTGCCTCATTTCGATTTGTAGTTTTAGTTTTTCGAGAGTGCGCCACGTGGAGTGTTTTTGGATGTGACGGCGAAGTGACAGAGAAACGATTCGGGTTTTCTCCGCGTGGCGAGATAGATCGTATATTCGGGAGAGTGCCTGGAATCGTATTAGATCATGGCTTCGAGATTGATCTGGAGGTGAGGTTGCAGATCCTGGGACGAGAGAAGGAGACTGAGGTCCATCATTCTACTCGACACAAAGGTGTGCTGGTCGCAGCATTGCAGACACCTGCAGTTGTATGGTGAGCATTTTCCAGATCCAGTACTTTAGGAACTATTAGGGCGAATTCTCACTGTCCACAGCTTCTTCTCTCAAAGAGCAACTGTCGCTGTTCATTGTATGTATATTGTGCTAACTTACGGCTTTGAATTCTGGGAAACAGCGATGTTGTAAGCTATGCAAAATCAGTGAAAGTCTAATTACAATGACCAGTTTCGGCCTAGCCTCGGGTCATCTTCAGAATAGCACCATCAGCTGAACTTGACGATGCATAGAACAGTCAGTAGACCTCATTCGCTGAAACTGTTTTAGACATCGTCATTTTCAGCTGATGGTGCTATTCTGAAGGTGGCCTAAGACTAGACCGAAACCTGTCATTTTAATGAAATAACCATCGCGATCTATACTGTTTTACTGATTTTGCAGCTTTGTAATTTAGAATCACTATCACCCAAGGAAGATTCCCTCAGATCACGGTAGCCATATTTAAAGATCTAGGAGGGGTATTAAATTGTTCCACCCACACTCCAACGTGGTCAATTGTTCATCAATTCATACTTTATGTCGGTGAATTGCTGCTTGAATTAAATTACTGTTTGTTTATTTCTGTTTATGAATAATGTCACTCTTCGTATAGTAAATATATCGTTATCTTGAATGTCATCTCTTGCTTCAGAAGATTTCAGTGATCATTTATTAATTTCGGTCATTTATCAGGGAGAGAACAGGAGTTACTTTGTAGTGTAGTACATTGTGTCGACTTCAGTTTCACCGATAAGGCCCCAAGGCAGTCATTTGCGTATAAATCTTCCATTCTGTTTAGTTCCACAACGGTGTAGCTGAAGGTTGCTTCTGTCCCGTGCAATGTTCTGTAGCAGAAGTTCATTAGAGGTCTCCCAACATTACCCATGGGACGCTATGTAAGGTAATGCGATGAAACCTCTGCCAGGCACTTAGCTGCGAATTTTAGAGAATTCATGCAGATGTATAGGTATTAGATTGGTGCGTAAGTTCGTAGCGTTTTTGTTTCTCATGTTGGTGCTCCAGTTGCCATGGGTGTATTTATCGATTGTTATTTTTTACTCGTAGCTCACTGTTGCTGTCTGAGTTCACGTATTGTGATTTTGTCATTTGGAGATAGTAAGTGGAGCTGTGAACGCTAGAAAATGGAGTAAAAAGTGAAGAAATTTGAACTTTTCCGACATATTCTTCTGTTTGAATTCGGTAGACGTGGACGGCAGCGGAGGCAGCCATAAACATCTGCGCTGTATATGGGAATAGTGCCACTGGACAGAGCACTGCAAGAAAATGGTTTTCTTGTTTGAACGAGGATCATTTCGACACTAGTGCCTCTCCACGTTCAGGAAGACGTTCAGGGTTTGGTGGACATCTTCTCAACGCATTAATCCGTAATGATCCATGTCAGCGTACTCTAGGACTGGCAGATGTGATGAACTGTGACCATTCCACCATCGTGCGACATTTGCATTCAGTAGGGCCAGCTGAAAAACTGGGTGTATGGGCACACCGTGCTCTAAGCCAAAACCATAAAAATCAGCGGGTGGCCATATGCGCATCTCTGCTTGCTCGTTATCAACTGTCTCGTGAACAACACCGACCAGTCCTAACCTGTATCGTTAGTTTTTTTTATTAAAAATGAAACTCCTCCAGCTATACTTAAGATTTTATATTTACTTGGCTAATAGTAAGTACAACTAGAGGAGTTTCATTTCTAATAAAAAATTATACCAGCTGTTTCCCACCTTCATCCAATTTAAATATGAATGTACGAGGATGTATCATTACAGATGATGGCAGATGGAGTGTTTGGGCTAACGTAAGGAAAAAAAAAGGAACTCCCCGTACAAAGATCTGCGTCCATCCACAAAAGATTGTTATGCATCTGGTAGAACTGTGACGATGCGGTGTAGCACGAATTGCTTTCCCGAGATGTAACCATCACTGCTAACATTTGTCAACAAGTGAGACGTCCTGCAGACCTGTCCATGAACAACGGCCAGGAAGATGGCGTGAAGAGATGCTACTGTACGATAACGCCCGCCTACGTTCTGGTAGACTGCCAAAAAAAGGTTATACAGGAGTTGGATTGGGAAGTCATTCCGCACCTACCTTATTCACCTGATCTGGCGCCCTCAGATTTTCCGTAAAAAATGAGTCCTGAACATGGCCCGACGAGTTCTTCGCCTCAAAATCACGTCCACAGTCGAGAAATCTAAAAGTTACCCCAATGTTGGCAGACTATTGTAAATAGTGAAAGAGAATATATTATTGATGACTAAAGTTTCTGTTACGTGTAAAGGTTGAGTCGCTAACTGTTGCCACCAAGAATAGCTCCGAAAGTACGAGGGCTATCCACAAAGTACATTACGTTTTGGAATTAAAAATAAATAAAGTATTGGAATTTTTTTTATTATATACAGATGAAAGCCACACTTAAATACTACTTTTCTACATAGTTGCTATTTAAATTAAGGCACTTATCGTAGCGACGGACGAGCTTGGAAATTCCTTCGTCGTAAAATTCGGCCGCCTGCGCCTTCAACCACGTGGTTACCTCTTCTTGAACCTGTGCGTCTTCATCAAAACGCTGCATAGCCAACCACTTCTTCATTGCTGGGAATAAGTGGAAGTCGCTCGGCGCCAGGTCGGGACTGTACGGCGGATGAGGAAAGAACTCCCACTTACAAGATTCGAGAATTTCACGAGTGGCATTTGCCGTGTGGGCCCGGGCGTTGTCGTGACTCAGCAAGATCTTTGAGCCCAACTTTCCACTGCGCTTGTTTTTTTATTGCTCTTCTGAGGTTGTGCAGAGTTTGGCAATACCTTTGAGAGTTTATTGCAGCGCCTCTTTCCGGGAAATCAACATAAATCACACCTTTTCTGTCCCAAAAGGGTAACCACGTGGTTCAAGGCGCAGGCGGCCGAATTTTACGACGAAGGAATTTCCAAGCTCGTCCATCGCTACGATAAGTGCCTTAATTTAAATGGCAACTATGTAGAAAAGTAGTATTTAAGTGTGGCTTTCATCTGTATATAATAAAAAAAATTTCCAATACTTTATTTATTTTTAATTCCAAAACGTAATGTGCTTTGTGGATAGCCCTCGTATGATAGGAGCTGAAAAGTTTGTCGAACAAATATTGCATGGGACAACGGGGGCCGTTATAAGACGTTGGTTTTTTGTTGCTATATGGGGTCGCGTCAGAGATATGAAGGTCAACTTTGTTTTTTTGAATGGGATGCTATAGTTTGGTACTTATTTTCTGATAGTGGCTATCGAGCCGAATCCAATGATGTGTAACAGTAAGGTCTTTGAAGGTCAACGATGATCACAAAGGTGGCATGAACGTCCATTTACAGAAGGTGTTCGAAGTGATGACCATTGGTATCAATGCGGTGCTGCAATTTTCTTATCATGAACTGAGTGGTATTCCTTATCACATCGGCACTTACCGAAGCACATACTCAGACAGTTCTCTCTCGCATATCGTCAGGTGTAGTTGGAACATCTTTATAAACAAAGTCTTTTACGAATCCCCACACGAAGAAAACCAGAGGCGTCAAGTCTGGCGAACGAGCCGGCCAGGACACATTTCCTCCGCGTCCAATCCAACGATATGAGAATTGGCTTTGCAACTCATTTCTAACCATCAGCGAAAAATGTGCCGGACGTTCATCGTGTTGATACCACATTCTGTTCCTTGTTCCTAAACGTATTTCCTCCAATAGCAGACCTAATGTTTCTTGCAGGAATGTTGTGTACTTCCTACCATTAAGATTTCATTCGATGAAATAGGGGCCTGTAATTGTGTCCAGAATCCCACACTATACATTCACCGACCACGATTTCTGGTGTGCACCTTGCCGCAGCAAACATTGGTTTTCAGTTCCCCAATAATGCATGTTATGCAAATTAACATTTCCATGGTTCGTGAACGTAGCCTCGTCAGTAAATAAAATCAAATTAATAAATGTATCATCCCTCTGAATCTGAAGTTGACCCCATCGGCAGAATTCAATGCTACGCATACAGTCCGTACCAGCTAATTCTTGGTGGAAACTGATACCGCAAGGATGATATTTATGAGGATGCAGAAGCCGAGCAACACTACTCTGGCTCATGCCAGATTCCCTTGCGATTTGATGCGACCTAATGCACGGATCTCGAACCACAGTGGCAAGAATACTAAGTTCCGTTTCCTCGTTAGTAACTTTCCTTTGCCGGATATGTTTCCGATGCGTTAAAGATCCAGTTGTTCTCAATTTATCACACGCATATTTAAATGTACGACGTGTAGGATGAGTACGCTGAGGATATCTTTCAGCGTGTAAGTCTCTAACTGTCACTGAATTTCGTTGACATTCTCCGTAAATAAGATGCACATCGACTTGTTCTTCAAAGGAATACATCATTCACATTCGCTTGATTCGCCGATACTGGTCTTACCGTTCGTATTAGTGTTGTATTGGAAACTGTGGAATGTCAATGGCACATTAGATGGATACGCCGTATTCGGCGAATATTTACTATTTGCACGATATACGAGAGAGAATTGTCAGAGCATGTTCTTCGATAAGTGCTAAAGTGATAAGGAATACCACTCAATCCATAATAAGAAGATTGCAGCACTGCACTGATACCAATGGTCATCACTTCGAACACCTTCTGTAAAAGGACGTTCATGCCACCTTTGTGACCATCGTTGACATTCAAAGACCTTACTGTTACACATCATTGGATTCGTCTCGATAGCCACTATCAGAAAATATGTACCAAACTATAGCATCCCTTAAAAAAAACATATCTCTGACGTGACACCACATAGCAACAAAATACCAACGTCCTATTATGGTCCACATTATCCCATGCAACTTCTTTCTCACAAACTTTTCAACTCCTGTCATACTTTCGGAGTTAGTCTAGGTGACAATAGTCAGTGACTCATCCTGGATACAGGCCATCTGTTGCGCTTATTAAACTACGAACTTGTACACCAACCTAACAGATGTAAAAATTCTGCCACCTACTGGGCTACAGACGAGCCAACGCCCAGGCAACCACGCAGAGGCGTACCGAGTGCTGCAGCGTCAGCCGAGACAGGTGACCTCGCGGCCCGCTACCTGCTGGGTGTCCGCGCCGCCTAATCCGCCGTGAGATATGGTGCCTCCGAGTCTGGCGACGACCCCGCTTTGTGGACCGCAGCAGTAATGAGCGCGCAGTGAAAGCGCTGCCGAATCACGCGCTGGAGCTGGAACAGTTTGTCACCGCTGAGCCGCTGTGGAAGGCAGCGGCCGGGCCCCTCCCTCACTGCCGCGTTCCTTGTGCCGCTCCGTGACATATGCACAGGCTGCAGCCGCCGTCCGCCACGGCCACTTTGTCACTCGCGGCAGCGCGTTATATTTCCGGCCGTTTTTAGACTACGAGTGTTTTTTTTTTTTACCCTGCGCCCGGTGTGCTGCTCATTTAGTCGTGACGCTGCTGCCCTGCCGTGCTTTCGTTTATTTCTAGAGCCCCCCCCCTCCCTCTCTCTCTCTCTCTCTCTCTCTTTCTCTCTCTAACTCCCTGCCTCACTCTTCCTCTCGCTCCGGGCCCCCTCCGTGCGCCTGCGCCCGGAATATACATTTTAAAGCCATTAATGGCGCACATCTGCGATGTCACCTGAGGTAATTGCTTAATAAAAGCTCTGCCGCAGCACGGTATGCCACGGGCGCTACCTGCGTTCTCCGTCTCTGTTGCTGGTGAAATTGTGCTGCATAAGTCTTTGGGCAGCAAATGTGAAAAGTGGTTGTCCACTTGTCTACTCCTCATATATCACTATCTGGTAGTACGCTGAAAAATCGACTCAAGAATTCCCTCCATAATACGTATTTTTTTTATTTCCGTCTATGATCACAAAATTGCTAGGTTCTTAGGCTACTGCTTTCTGTCAGCGATGACCATCTTCATATCTGCAGCAAAACTTGGGGAAAAAAACAAATACAAAGGTCATAATGATACGGTTACGAGAAAACATCCGCTTAAAATATGACGAGGCATTTTAGAAGCATGTCCTAATACACTGAAGAGCCAAAGAAACTGGTACATCTTCTTAATATCGTATAGGGCCCCCCACGAGCACGCAGAACTGCCGCAACACGACGTGGTATGGACTCGACTAATGTCTAATGTAGTAATAGAGGGAATTGAAACCATGAATCCTGCAGGGCTGTCCATAAATCCGTGAGAGTACGAGGGGGTGGTGGCAGAACGTTGCAAGGCATCCCATATATGCTCAATAATGTGAAACATCCCCTTTTGAACAATTATACCTGACTGTGCTTAAACTGACACACAATATTTTTAGCGCAACGCAATCTGACTTTCAGAAATCCCTACAAAAGAATGGGCCTGACTAACATTAAACTATACCTTTCACAAATCACTTACCTCACAAAAATCGTCGCTACTCAAGCTACTGCAATACAGCGAGCGCCACTACTGCCTGCTAAATAAAAGATTCAAAGTACTGAAGGCACTAACTACTGATGGGCATAGTTAGCAAATGAAAGATTTTGATAGAGAACAACCAATGTATTTACCTCAATAGTCATAATATATATAGCAGTTCATGACAAATTTCAAAACTCCGCCATCTCTCACTCCCCACATCCACCACTGCTGGCGGCTCACCTCCAACTGCGCAGCGCTACGCGCTGTTCACAACCAGCTGCCTAACACTACAATGGCGAGTATTACAACAATGCAAAGCAGCCATAGACTGCACACAGCACAGCCAGTGATTTTCATACAGAGGTGGCGTTACCAATAAAAAAACCTAAACAGCCTACTTACATACCTCAATAGTCATAATATATATAGCAGTTCATGACAAATTTCAAAACTCCACCATCTCTCACTCCCCACATCCACCACTGCTGGCGGCTCACCTCCAACTGCGCAACGCTACGCGCTGTTCACAGCCAGCTGCCTACCACTACAATGGCGAGTATTACAACAATGCAAAGCAGCCACAGACTGCACACAGCACAGCCAGTGATTTTCATACAGAGGTGGCGTTACCAATAAAAAAACCTAAACAGCCTACTTACAAATGTTCATGTCTGTGAAGTTCGGTCGCCAGCGGAATTGTTTAAACTCAGGAGAGTGATCCTTGAGCCACTCTGCAGCAATTCCGGACGTGTGGGGTGTCGCATTGTTCTGCTGGCATTGCCAAAGTCCGTCGGAATGCACAATGGATATGGATGGATGTAGGCGATCAGACAGGATGCTCAAGTATATGTCATCGGTCAGAGTCGTATTTAGACGTATCAGAGGTCCCATATCACCATTACAGAGCCTCCGTCAGCCCGAACAGTCTCCTGCTGACATGCGGGTTCCATGGTATCGTGAGGTTGTCTCCATACCCGTACAACTCCATCCGCTCGATACAATTTGAAACGAGACTCGTCCGACCAGGCAACAGGTTTCCCGTCATCAGCAGTCCTATGTTGGTGTTGACAGGTCCAGGTGAGGCGTAAAGCTTTGTGTCGTGCAGTCATAAAGGGTATATGAGAGGGCCATCGGATCCGAAAGCCATTATAGACTATGTTTCGTTGAATGATTCGCACGCTGATACTGGTTGATGGTTCAGCATTGAAATCCGCAGCAATTTTCGGAGGGGTTGCACTTTTGTCAGCTTGAATTATTCTCTTCAGTCGTCGTTGGTCCCATTCTTGCAGGATCTTTTTCCGGCCGCAACGATGTCGGAGACTTGATGTTTTACTGGATGCCTCATATTGATGGCACACTCGTGAAATGGTCGTACAAGAAAATCCCCACTTCATCGCTACCTCTGAGATGCTGTGTCCCATAGCTCGTGCGCCGACTATAACACCATATTCAAAGTCACTTAAATCTTGATAACCTGCTATTGTTGCAGCAGTACCGATCTAACAACTGCGCCAGACACGTGTTGTCTTATGTGGTCGTTGCCGACCGCAACGCCGTATTCTGCCTGTTTACAGACCTCCGTATTCGAACACGCATTCCTATTCCAGTTTCTTTGGCGCTTCACTGTATAATGAAGCCTTAGTGCCATGGTCAAAAGACACACACAAAACCAGCATAGCATCGTCGGACATATTTAATATGTGGTTTATATTAGAGCACAGTGTGCGCGGAATCTTCTCGTTAGCAACGCAACAGTTCATGAAGAAATGATATACAGTAGCCATTTATGTATCGCAAGCTTGTCAGATGTCACTATTGTAAGCCTGTACGTATTTGTCAGTTATATAATTGTACAAAATGCAATAAAAGAAGAATATAGTGGGTAAAGTCCATGGTGGGCTTGCCCGAGGTATATGTTATTACAGCCATAAAATGCAATAAATTAAAAAGACTTTAAGTTAAATGTAGATGGTTTAAAGGAAGTCGATTTAATTCTGAGACGTCCTTATGGTGATTCTAGATAAAAAATGTAATGACGTACCTAAGAATAAACTTACGGAGTTAACAGAGTAACAAAAGTCATAAAATAAGTAGGCAAAGAAGCCAAATGCATGAAACAACGGACTACAGTAAGCAATCAGGACCCTCTGTTGGCATGGCAGTCACAATGCCGCTTAGGCAAGAAGTCGTCAGAAGTACCTTACCGCCAGAGGGTCTCTCGTACTCTGCGACACGCCGGAACTCTAAGGGCCTAAGAATTTTGTGATCATAGGCGGAAATAAAACAAATTTATTCCAGACATTCTGGATCACTGTCCTTTTCGCGACCATGCTGCAGCTTGTGAATATCCAATATGTTGTGTGGTAAAAAGTAAAGGCAAATACTAAAAGAAGACTGTAACACGTGAGCAAAGTTATCACCAACGAAACGATCTAGTATCACTAACTTTTCTACAGCATGATTCCGTGATCATGTTACAAACTTTCAGCGATGATAGAGAAGGGTAAATGAATCAGTTTGTGTTAAAGGCATTGAGTCCAAAGTTATAAGCGAGAATCGTTCTGATGCCTTTGACAGTGGAATATACACTTAGGAACATTGCAAATAGCGCACAAAGAGGGGAGCAATGGATCGCAATGAAGTTTATTAGACATAATGATGCAGATCAGGGATTCAATTGATACCAAAATCAAGACAAGTAAACTAATATATTGGGAACACCAACACCAACATCAATAACTCACTGGCCCACCTGTTGCTAAAATACATTCGGCAAGACGGTCAGGCATCGAGTAGATCAGGCGTCTGATGTTGTCCTGTGACAGATTGGCCAACAAATCTCGAACCACCACCTCCACATCATGTACAGAGTCATACGGCGGCATCTGCCGCTTCGCTCGGTCCCACACATGCTCTGCAAGTAGGGAAAGGAAAAAATTGTTTTACGTTTTGGCTTATTTCAGGGTTATTTCTTGCCAAATTCGGTGTTACGGCTTGCCAGATTCGGTGTGTTTATTGCCATTTTCAGATCCTTTTTACCAATTTCGGTGTTCTTTTTTTGCAGTTTCGTTGTTATTTTATTGCCTATTACGGTTCTGTTTCTGACGTTACATCACACTTCGTTGCATGGGAAATGAACTGTCATTTTAAGACTGTACATGAACTACGGCCTTGAGAAAAAAAGAATGAAAATGCAAAAAAATTGTGCAAATGGCTCAGAGCACTCTGGGACATCTGAGGTCATCAGTCCCCTAGATCTTAGAACTACTTAAACCTAACTAACCTAAGGACATCACACACATCCATGCCCGAGGCAGGATTCGAACCTGCAATCGTAGCGGTCTCGCGGTTCCAGACTGAAGCGCCTAGAACCGCCCTCTCCGCCACTGCAGCCGGCAACGAAAATGCAATTTCGATTTTCAGTAACTATTGTCAAACTGCTACCCTCAGTTTTATAACATTTTTATACAGAAAAATGGCAAATTTCACGATAATTCACAAAAATCGACAATTTCGTGTTATTTTCCTAAAACCTACCAATTTCGTATTACTTTTCGCGCCATCGTTTCCACGAAATCTTCCTGTCCCTATCTATAGGAGGCAAGTACAGGGATCAAGTCAGACATGGAACAGTCAAAACGTGACGTAGGGAACCGGGAACAACTTGAGCTGCATGCGGACGAGTATTATCTTGCTGGAAAAGTACGTGTACAGTCACTTCCACAAGAAAGTGTACACCGTTATGTGTTTGAAATAAAACACTATTATAAATGTATGTTTACATTAAACTATATATTATTACCAATTGCACAGTTACATGATGGTCAATCCAATCGCCGCCATCTTAACTCTGTCTCCCGTAAATCATCCACGTTTCCACCCTCTGAATATCGTTTGACCCACTTCGCAACAATTTTAGCAGCAGCTCCATATGAAAGCTTTGCTCTCTTTGGATCGTTTTCAGGGAATACTGCCTCGTGACGCTTCAGATCTTTTGCACTTATTTTAAACTGCAACAGACAAAACAAGATATTCAGCTCTGACACTATCCATACACAGTGCAAAAGCGCATTGATTACAGATTCTAGACCACTACCAGAGATGTTTCTGTTGGATGTAGCGTTTAAAAGTATGGCGAACACTTTCTTGTGGAACTAACTGTAGTAAACTACGTAGGAAAGGACCGACATTGGGTTGTCATCAACATAACACTGGCCCAATAAGGTACGACGTAACACAATTAGAGGGGACCGGCTATCGTATTCGATGGCCCCCAGGCTGCCGGCCGCAGTGGCCGAGCGGTTCTAGGCGCTTCAGTCTGCAACCACGCGGCCGCTACGGTCGCAGGTTCGAATCCTGCCTCGGGCATGGATGTGTGTGATGTCCTTAGGGTAGTTAGGTTTAAGTAGTTCTACGTTCTAGGGGACTGAAGACCTTAGACATTAAGTCCCATAGTGCTCAGAGCGATTTGAACATTTTTAGCCCCCAGGCTGTCCGGACGGTGTGGCGTGCGACAGCATGGGCGACGTTGTACAGTTCACCAGGCTGCCTCCACACCGCGTGCAGTTCTCATCCGTTCCCAATCAGGATTCGTCACTAAACACCACGATTTGCCAATCACTGGCAATCCACGTCGTTCTAGTTTGGCACCACCGTAGATGGAATCAAATGGTTCAAATGGCTCTGAGCACTATGGGACTTAACATCTGAGGTCATCAGTCCCCTGTAACTTAGAACTACTTAAAACTAACTAACCTAAGGACATCACACATTTCCATGCCCGAGGCAGGATTCAAACCTGCGACCGTAGCGGTCGCGCGGTTCCAGACTGAAGCGCCTACAACCGCTCGGCCACAACGGCCGGTTAGATGGAGTCCCCGATGTGTTGGCGTTAGCGCCAGTAAACGACAAGGGCGCCTGGATTACAAATTAGCGTCCTCGCGACGTCTGGAAATAGTTGGTGGAACAGCTGGCAGCCGTGCATCTGCTTGCATCGTGGAGCTTGCCGCACGATCCTTCGATCCTCTCGCCTCGTCGTCTTCTTGATCGTTCCAGACGCGGCACTTCACACGTGGATGCTGTCTCGTGTCCACTGCTCCGATCATCTTCTGACGGAACACTCCGAAAGATTGACCTCGCAAACCACACGGCGTGTCGATGAGCCTACGGTCTTCGTGTCGACAATTAGACCCCACTCAAACTGAGAGAAATGTCGTCTAAACACGTCTGCCTGGCATTCTGCTCCCTCTAACGTACTCGTCGAGTCGGGATGTGATCGCCACGTTTATGACTCTTCTACTATGCACCGTTTAAATAGGGTCCCCTGCCCGATTGCAGCGCCACTGCAGGGTCTGTGTGCATGCCCACTGGCACCAGACTTCAATCATTTGCATATCGGGTCTCACTGACTTACTGTACAGGGTGTTTGAAAAAGAACTCCATAGGTATAAATTTAATGGGGAAGTTAATAAAAAATTACATCAATGAGTGCATATCATGAAAGAGAATTCCTTTAAGTTTTAATGTTAGTAGACGTGAACATGGGATCCATTTGTTGCCCTGTACAGGTAGAGACGATATTCCACTTCTCGCCACGTATTCACCAACATTTCAGGTGTAACTGTCCCAATCAATGCGATGATTCTTTCCCGTAAATGATTGATGTCTCTGATCTTTTCACTGTCCACAACATTTTTTTATGTGGCCCCAAAACTAAAAGTCCAATGGGGTTAAGCCTGGGCTTCGTGGTGGCCAAAGTACTGGGCAAACCCTGCCTATCCACCTTCCTGGAAAGCGAGTCTCAAGAGCAGCACGCACTTGGTTACTGTAATGAGGTATCATCTTTTCCCACTGGCAGCCCTCACACCTTACCCTTTTATCCCTCTTTAATTTCTGTTTGCTTCTGTCTCTTGGTTTTCTTGATATTTGGATACAGCCGGGTTCATCGGGATGGTCATTTGTGTCGTTCCTCTTTGGGACTATTCCCGGCTTCATACACATACTCCACCATTGCCGGTCCCAAGTCCGGGGCCTCATTTTGCAAGTGATGAGGAAGGAGGAGGGGGAGGAGTAACACCTCGTTAAAAACTTGGGTCCATCTGGCTCTGGATGGTAGCACCCTGTAAGGGCCCCTGCCTAGGGTTACTAGGTGAAACCTGGTCAACGGTCTCAAAGACAAAAGAGGAAGTTCAGATTCCCAACGGTGAAGAGCGCGGAAGAACTACCTCCAGGACTCACAATTTTGGTTGTATTTTTTTGTGACCTTTGTGTCACATCCAAAATAACTATCATCAATCATGGAAGTGTATGATGTAAACGATTTTACCCCAGGTGGACGATCCACAGTACGCCAGTACGTCAGCAGGCATTCGGATTCTGGGGAGTCTGCAACATTGCACCAAGACAAGTCGGAGTGTCTTGGAAACTCATCCAAATTTCAACATAGGTAATCAACGTACCTAGCAACTTTCAATGCAAACTCATTGTTGAAAACCGGAAAATTGAAATATCTAACAGATACGCTAAAGAACCACAACATACTCGTAACAGCCATTCAAGAAACACGATGCACGGATACAGATACCTCCGATTCCGAGGGTTTTAGGATATACAAAGGGAAAGTTGGACCGAGAGTAATGAAAAATGTACCACATCTTGGAACAGCCTTTATAATCAACAAACAAATCTTGAACTCAATAGTTGAATTTGATTCCCAATCAGAAAGAGTCTCAAGTCCTACATTCACAAGCACAAACAGAATCTACTACACAATTATCAATGCACATGCCCCTATAAATGAGGATAACAGGAAAAAAAAGAAAAAGTGGAGGCCTTTTGGAACCATCTAGATGAGATTATTCAGAATATTCCAGATAGAAACATCATCATTCATCATGGAGACTTTAATGCACAGATTGGTAAAGAAAAAGTTATAAGATAATAGTTGGAGACTATCCTGCACACAAGAGAACAAACAGAAATGGTGAGAGGCTAATAGAACTTTGCAAAGCACACAATGTAATTCTTAAATTCACAGCTTCCAATAGACTACCACGAAGACAAAAGACATGGATGTCCCAAATCCTAGCCTTGGGGAATTTCAGCTTCATCATGTGGCAATCAAGAAGATTTCTCGCAAAGAGATCATGAATGTTAGGGTACTCAGGGGTGCAAACTCGAATTCAGACCACTACCTTTCTAAAATTAAGTTTAAAGCCATCTCAAACAGGTAACGCAGCTTGAAACAAATTAAGGGTTGGAAGTACAGCACAGAAAAGATTTTAAAATCAGATTAATTCACAAAGGCAACAGAAACCATTTAGACACAGAGCTGGGAGGATATCAAGGAAAACCTCATTACTACAGCCGAACGGATAGCAGAACGGATAACACCTAACATAAGAAGTAAAAAAAAAACATTCCTGGTAGAATGTGATGTCCTCATTGAAAAAAGAAAAGAGGTATGGCAAAACTGGCAATCACAGAAAACAGAAGAAAGCAGATTGAATTTCATTACAGTTAGAAAACTGGTAGATAAAAATATAAAAACGATTAAGAAGACACATGAAAACAACTCTCCTCCAAATTGATGAAGAATTTACTGAAAACAACACAAGAACTTTCAAACAAAGGTTATCAAGATACACAGCACCCACCCTCTAATTTAAAGATGTAAATGGGACTATCGCTCACAATAACGTGGAAAATTGCAAAATACTAGCAGGCTACGTTGAGAAACTCTTGATTGTGAACCCATCCCTGAAAAATTCGGATCCATCCCAAATAACCGTGAGAAGCCCGATTCAGAACCACCGACGACTGAAGAACTACAGAAGGTCATTTCAGAACTTAAAAACAACAAAGCGTCCGGAGAAAACTAAATAGTGGCCGAAGTATGGAAAAAGGCTGACAAAAATGCAATTACATCCCTTCAGCGTGTTTTCGATAAATGTGGAAAGAAGAGATCCCCACAGAATGGAGAACAGCTCTCATCCACCCTATCCACAAGAAAGGTTTGAAGACAGACCCCAACAATTACAGAGGAATATCACTGCTGGATATAACATACAAGATTCTTTCTAAAGTCCTTTTGAACAGGGCAGAGCCGCAATTGGACCCGCAAATCGGGGAGTGCCAGGTAGGTTTTAGAAAGGGCAGTCATGTTCTGAACAAATACTAAACCATAAAAACATCATGGCTTACCAAGAATCAAGGGCAAAGACATACGTAATCTTGTTCATTGATTTCAAAAAAGCATATGATTCGATTGACAAAGAATCTCTATCACTCTTGGGCCGGCCGGTGTGGCCGTGCGGTTCTAGGCGCTTCAGTCTGGAACCGCGTGACCGCTACGGTCGCAGGTTCGAATCCTGCCTCGGGCATGGCTGTGTGTAATGTCCTTAGGTTAGTTAGGTTTAAGTAGTTCTAAGTTCTAGGGGACTGATGACCACAGATGTTAAGTCGCATAGTGCTCAGAGCCATTTTTTTATCACTCCTGGAAGAAAAGAGTTTGGATAAGAAAACAAAAAAGCGACCCTTACAAATACATTTTTGAGAATTAAATTTATGGGCGAATTATCGGAACCCTTTGAAATAAAAACGGGAGTGCGACAAGGGGATGGGCTCTCACCGTTACTGTTCAATTGTCTGCTAGAGAAAGTAGTCAGAGAATGGAACACAAATATTAAGAGTGATATAAGACTGGGTTGCAAAAAGAACCTTAATGTAAATTGCATTGCTTTTTCAGATGATATGGCCCTGTTAGCTGAAACAATGGAAGAAGCACGGGAGCAAATCCTTGAACTAAGGAAATAAGTAGCTAAAATAGGTCTTCACATCTCCTTTGAAAAAACTAAGATACTGACAAACGTCAAGCACTCATGTACATACCTCAAAGTTCAAGAACAAAAGACTGAAATAGTAAAAGAATTCAAATATCTCGGAGAATGGATTAGTTGGAATGCTGGGGAAAGCAAAGCAATGGAATTCAGAAAAAATAAACTGGAATTGGCCTTCCAACTAACAGAAAATACATACGCGTACAACAAAAAATCCCTTTCATGTGGGTTTAAAATTACACATTACAAGTCAGTGATTAAGCCATAAGCACTGTATGCAGCAGAAACATTAACCATGAATTTCAAAGGCCAAATGGAGAAACGAGCTAAAGGAAAGAAAAATTTTGAAAAAAATCATAGGACCAAAATTTCAAGACCATAAGATTATATACATCAAAAATGGAACTCTCTACAAGAAAACTGAAAAACTTACAGATACTATGCGAAAAAGGGCGATAAATTTTTATGCTCATCTTCTCACAATGAATTCTAACGGATTAACTAAATAAGTCTGACTTTTTACGTAACCGCAAAACGAAACCCAATTGGTTTAAAGAAACTGAGAAAGACCTAGTGGACGTAAAGATTTCAGATAATTCACTGAACAGCTAAATTAATTACTGAAGATGAAAACACAAGGTTCCAAGACAAATCTACACAAAAGTCCAAACCCTTCATCTCGGAAGAAAAGAGGAAAAGATGATCAGAAAGCATGAAGAAATACTGGGCCGTAAGAAAAGAACAACGCACAAAGAAATGATTGATCCAGCGTACCCCAAAGAGGGTGAAACGAAAGAAGAAGAAGACACACGGGATTGGGGGATCAATGAGCTCGTAGTTTGGCTCGTTTAATCCCATCATTGCATCGGTCCATCCATCTTCCCATTCTGCAGATCGGCTGCTCTTTAAAGCTATTACGGGGTTTGACATGTAGAGAGGTTAGAGAAATAATTCGACACTTGGTTTTTTTTCTTGTTTTTTCTTTTTGCTGCCATGCATTAGCTGTTTGTAGACGAAGCAGGATCTTCCTCTGATGCACTAGAGCAACTTTGTTGCTCATAAATCATACTTTTAAGATTTTGTATAGCTCGCCAGCATGCTATTGGATCTCGAAAATACACGTATTTAAATGTTGGACCAGCAGAGTAGCAATGGCTGCATGGTCACTTAATTCAATTAAACCATACCTTTCCTTCAGCTTTCTCAGCTTTCCCTGTGAGACAATGTTAAGTTCTAGCTGTAAGCTGGTTGACTGTTTGCATCTCTACAACAATTGGCATATCACAGGATAGCAAAACGAAGTTATCATTTGGTTTGTACATATCTTTAATTTGTTTTTTTCAGCTCAGAGGCACTGTTGAGTTTATGTTGTTTTCTTTCTACAATTGTTGCGAGAGCACTGGAGTGTTTAAATGAATTGGACGCATTTCCACAAATCTGAACAGGTTCAAAACATTGTTTTCAGTTTACCCTGGTGTCATTGATTTTAGTAAAAAGTGTGAGTACTTGAAATTGGTGCTTATTTATACTTACATGCATCGGAAAATCCCTAATCGTCAATTGTCTAGAATCAAACAGCTGTACAATTTTGGCTAATGTTCTATTTATAAAAACAATTAGTTTCATACATGGACGGGCAAGTGAAGAATTTAGAATTACGTAACTACTATATTCTATGTCTAATTCTTTGGCTCCTTAGTGCTGCTGCATCCCAGTACCTCGCACTAGATAGGTACCTACTATGTCCTCATAACTGCAGTGCAAATATCCTACTTGTGCGCATTCATAAAACAAAAATATTTGCAAACTCCTATACTATTGCTGCCACCCGCCTCAGCAACAAGCTACCCTGCACTCTGTTGACACTTCCGTTATCTGCTCTTTTTGAGAAGTTGAAGCACTTCATTTTGTCACCTCATAATTCTTTCCTAAGAAATTAACATGTATGGTCAGTGTCCCTCTGCCGAACACTCAAACAAAGGCTCCCATCTACTCCCAATGACGCTTCTTACTCTTTTCATTTCGCTATCAGTTGAGTCACTGTCTTTCTCCGTCTCTTCACTGCTTATGTTCTATCACTTTCCTCGTCTTCTCCATCTGTCTCTTACCTCACGTTCATTTCTGCTAGTGCTGCTCTCGGTTCAAATCTACCAGAACATATTTTGGAGCCGGCCGTTGTGGCCATGCGGTTCTAGGCGCTTCAGTCTGGAACCGCGTGACCGCTACGGTCGCAGGTTCGAATCCTGCCTCGGGCATGGATGTGTGTGATGTCCTTAGGTTAGTTAGGTTTAAGTAGTTCTAAGTTCTAGGGGACTGATGACCACAGATGTTAAGTCCCATAGTGCTCAGAGCCATTTGAACCATTTTTGAGCCATACTTTGGATTTGTTCTTTCAGTTCTTACAAAGTTTTTGAACTATGTTTTCCGCACTATAGCTGCCACTATATTTAATATTTCCATATTAAACGTAAGACTTTTTATAACATATGTGTCCCCATGAACATAATGTAAAATACTTACACAGTTATTCATAATAATGCAGGCGTATTTTCCTTTTCTTGTGTTTTATTAATCAGCATTGAAGATTTGCTTCGCACTTGTTCATCGTATGTTGTCTATGACTGCACTTTCTATTCCTATTTATTAAGACAGATAAACTGTTATTACGTCCAGAAAGTTAGTACAAGAAGATTTGTACCAGAAGACGCGAAAGTTTTCCTAACCACGTGATCAGGATCAAGACAGTTCATTGCACGATTAATGGTTATGAGATGAAGTACAGCATCGCTTTCTTTCAGCTTTATGTTCCCATAGGAAGCAAACTGCTATCAAGATCACAGGTAGGTGGAGGATTGTCTGTTAGCTCCATGGAGCTGCTAGAATCCTTGAAGTTTTCTTAAAAAACAGAAGTGGGATGGATTTCTTCAATGCAGTTAGAAACGTCTTCGTACGTACAAATTTGTTTAAATAATAGTGAATTAATTTGGTTCCGTTAAAATATTCATTGTGGTGAGACGTATATCCGCTATCAGTTCGTCGCTCTTGTACGTTCATTGACAGTCCGTTGCGTTTCTACATTCAATATTAGTCATATGAGCTCTTGAAAGCATGTCCGAAGGAGCACTGAATCAAACTATACACATACTGTCCAACACAGGCTCTAAACTAATGTATTTCATGCCAATCCCAAGGCACCCTGAGGAGAAAAATAAATTAGTCTCTCTCTGTGCGGGAATCACATAATTATACAAGAATTATGCGAGGCAAACGCTGCGACATATGGAGATTTGGGTCCTGGAAGCGTGCTCGAATAGCCGAAGTGGTCAGGGTGACCGCTCGCGATTAGCGGGAATTCCGGGTTCGAGACCCGATCGGGCACAATTTTCATATGTCTTTAGTGAATTGTATAGTTGTTGTGGTACTGTATTTGCAATTTGCGAATATATTTCACGTGTTTTGTATCCTATTTACAAATGGCGTCCAGAAAGTTTTGCACAGACGTCACTATTTTTTTTTATTTTCTGCAGGAGGCGAATGAAATTTTTTGTGAACATACTTGGAACATATATCTATAAGTTGGTACACAAAAGTATTTTCTTTTATTTGCAGGTGAGCCATAATGGACCGTGAAGTAGATGCCAGGTTGCGACAACGGTCGATGATGGAGTTCCTCTTGAAGGCCGGCGATGACTCTGCCACATCGATTCACACGAACTTGCTCCCTGTTTACGGGGAGGGCACAGTGGATCGCAGTAGTATACAGCGGTGGTTGTAGAGGTTTAAAGAAGAGTCAATCCCCAGAATTTTACTAAAGTGCATTTACATGACGGAAAGAACTTTGTGCCAAATGTATCACAGCTGAAGGAGGCTACATCGAGTAGGCTCAATCTATAGCAAAGTGTTCCAAGTATGTTCACAAAAAATTTAATTATCTTCCTGCAACAAATAAAAAAATTAGAGACGTCTGTGCAAAACTTTTTGAACGCCCTTTGTACTTCTGCTTTCATCACCATTATCTAACATCCGCCGCATCAGCTGATTTGACTATATTCTACTAGCTTTGTATTACCTTTGTTGATGTTCTAATCAAGGCACAATCCATTATGTTCAGCTGCTTTTCCAAATCCTTTCCCGTCTCGGCCAACATTAGTTTTTATTTCTGCTTCCTGAACTGCAATGACTCTACAAATTTTTCTTTGTTTCCTTTACTCTTTGCTCAAAGTACAGACTGATTAACTTCGGGGATAGACTACAACCTTACCTCACTCCTTTCTCAACCATGGCTGTTGCGACATGCGTGGCTCATGTTCCGGCCATCACGTATTTTACAGCCTGTTTTTAACGTACTTCCACCTCACTATGTTAATTTAAATTACTACTGTCACTGAGCTGCTGTTGTGGCTCACCGTGAGTGGCGCTAGCAGCTCGTATCGATATATCACCTCTCGTAGTATCTTTACTCAACTGCTATTACTTCGCGGTCGTTGTCTGTCGTAAGCGAGTTCGGGTCGCGAGTTCAGGCTACCAGTCAGTTGGAAGGCGTCTGGAGCGCAGTGCGGACCTCCAGTCTGGGAGTTGCAAGACGGCATTGGTGCAGTCATGTTGGAGCAGCAGTGAGGTCTGCGTCGACATGGCTCGCCCGACCATTGCTGCCACGCATCACTTGAGCCGGGCCACGGTCTTGGCGGATCGTCGGTCGGTCGTCCTATCGGACGACGCGGTTTGGCTCGCCGATCGTTCATGAGTCGGCTGTGTGTGTGTGTGTGTGTGTGTGTGTGTTTGTGTTTGTGTGCATCGACTCCCGAGTTCTCTTCGTGCGTGCTTAATTATTGCTGGGTATCGTTCAGGTCTTCATGCAAGTGTTTGTCAGGTTGTGTGCGTACTTGGCATTATTTCCACTGACGATTATTTTAGATGTTGTTGGCATTCTGCGACCAGTCGGTCGGTCGTTGCGGACCAGGGAAGTTATCTCCACGCAGTGCAGTTGACTCGGTCCACTGGCGATCCCTGCGCAGTATCAGAGCATGCGTGGAGCTGTCCGATCGCTACGAGCTTCGTGGTTCATCAACCCAGGACGTCCAAGTTGAGTAGTGGTTTCAAGTACCCAAGCCACGTCCATTCATGTTGTGTGGTTCATTTCGGTGGTTCGCTGTTAGGGTTCAAATGGCTCTGAGCACTATGGGACTCAACTGCTGTGGTCATAAGTCCCCGAGAACTTAGAACTACTTAAACATAACTAACCTAAGGACAGCACACAACACCCAGCCATCACGAGGCAGAGAAAATCCCTGACCCCGCCGGGAATCGAACCCGGGAACCCGAGCGTGGGAAGCGAGAACGCTACCGCACGACCACGAGGTGCGGGCCGCTGTTAGGGAAGTTCTCCTCTAAGCAACA
This sequence comes from Schistocerca nitens, assembly GCF_023898315.1. Lineage (NCBI taxonomy): Eukaryota > Metazoa > Arthropoda > Insecta > Orthoptera > Acrididae > Schistocerca > Schistocerca nitens. Next base: position 1,222,664,474 of record NC_064614.1, read on the forward strand.
CTGAGTGTTTCTGTTGCTGAAATTTAGCCGCCATACGGTGCAATTAACTATATTGGTTGTCTAATTCAAGTGCACCAGTGGAATTTTCTGCCTTGTGGCAGTTAGTGTTCCGGTCATCTGCCCTGGCCACTAACGTAATTTCAGGCACCGTCCTTTCCTCACCTGTTGTCGCTGTCCAACATGGTGCGTAGTTTTGACAGCTAATACATATCTCATTGTGGATAATCACGGTCGTAGCTTCTGGTGTTTGAGTGCTCATGTACCGATTGATAGCAAGCAAGTTGTTCTGTCGGTCGGTCCGTGGCTGTCCCCTGGTTGTGTTCCGACGGATCAAGTGTAGTTGGGCTCACCATCTGTCTCACCTAAGTGAACGAGGGCAGACCAACCTCCCTGGAGGCTTCTGAGTGCCGTTTTCTTTATTGTCCTTCTCACCGGTGTTTGATTGTCTGTTTATAATCTATCATAGCCATTGATTTAAAAAAAATTCTTGCTTTTACTGGATTTTATGTATTTTTGAATTTTGGTTCAAATGGCTCTGAGCACTATGGGCCTTAACATCTGAGGTCATCAGTCCCCTAGAACTTACAACTAATTAAACCTAACTAACCTAAGGACATCATACACATTCATGCCCGAGGCAGGATTCGAACCTGCGACCGTGCAAGTCGCGCTGTTCCAGACTGAAGCGCCTAGAACCGCATGGCCACTGCGGCCGGCTTGAATTTTGGAAAATCAATTGTGGGCCTTCAGACACTTAAATCCTTATTAAAAAAAAAAAGACATTGCGGCCTTCTACCTTTGAAAGATTGTGGAAATTTATTTTAAAATCTTGAAAATTTTATTGTGGGCCTTCAGCCGTTTGTTTTCCATCTTGTTTACGTTTGTCTATTCACCCTTGCCTTGAGTCCCTCAGCCTCGCTGTGTATATATGTGTTAATTGTTTTATTTGAAATTTTAACTGCACGTTTTTACCACTTCAGATTTATCTTGTTGCTTTAAGATTTCTAGTTTGGAAGCGTTCAGCCGTGAAATAATTGTCTTTTTGAAACTCGTAGTTCTAAAGTTTCACTATGTGCGGTTCTGTTTAAAAGTGTTAGTAAATTACAATAAATTACAATTTTGAGTGAACCTGACCGACACCTTATTTGGCCCTTTCCACAATCCTAATCACCTGTTTTGCCCAGCGAGTTTAGCGGGCGTTTCAGCTATTCATGGATTTCATGTTCCCGAACAACGATGGAATACTTATGGATGACAACGCGCCTTTCCACCGTCTCACAGTTGTGCGCATTTTGTTTGAATAACATTCTGGACAATTCGAACCAATGATTTTGCCACCCCGATCGCCGGACATGAACGCCATCGAACATTTGTAGGATACAATCGAGACGTCATTTTGAGCACAAAATCATGCACCGGCGACACTTTCGGAATTATGGACGGCTATAGATGTAACATGACTCAGTATTTCTTCACGGGACTTCCAACGACTTGTTACGGCCATAACACGTCTACTTTATGCAGTACACCGTGCAAAAGAAGTTCCGATACGATATCAGGAGATACTCCGTGACTTTGGTCACAGCAGTGTAAATGACCGCAGCTAAAATATTTGCATGTATTGTGGAGGAGTTTCATACTATGAAACTGTTGTTTTAGATGAGATTGATCCAGATATCGCTACTGCTAAAACATGACTACAACGGCACTCACGTTTGCCAGGCACAATCGCACATTGACAACACACACGTCAAAGATCACAAACTTTTCTTTACAGCAGGCGGACGCTAGCAGTGAGTTTGAGGAGGGGTGCAGGGTGCAGGGGGTAGGGGTGGGGGTGGGGGTGGGGATGGGGCAATTTATGCGACATGAGCATTTAGCGCGCTGGCGCCGCGGCTGAATTGGCGGTCCGATCGAGTTGCCGAAGTTGCGCAACGCGGAAGTTTCCATGTAAAATTCAGGAGGCGGTGCAGAAGCACGGGCGAACGCTTTCAGGGGAACGTTCGGCGCGCGCTAACGATCATCGATATTTCGATGAAAAGACCGGCAGGGTCTCGCTGGCTTATCAGACTACGTCGCCGATGCCGTTGGCGGCGTCGGTAGCGATTCCCCTGTGGATTTCCGTTTACACGCTTTGTGTTCGCCGTGTAGCATCACTAACAGCGTTTCCTCATACCGGCAAATTGTATCTGTTCTTACCTTTGGCTACAGCGAATGACTGATTGTAATGGCACAGGCATCGGTAGAACTACAGCACGAGCAGATAAAACGAAATACAAAATGGCTCTGAGCACTATGGGACTCAACATCTGTGGTCATCAAGCCCCTAGAACTTAGAACTACTTAAACCTAACTAACCTAAGGACATCACACACATCCATGCCCGAGGCAGGATTCGAACATGCGACAGTAGCCGTCGCGCGGTTCCAGACTGAAGCGTCTAGAACCACTCGGCCACAGCGGCCGGCAAAACGAAATACACTGACGGAAAAAACTCACAACACCAAGATGGAGCTATGCGACATAAATGGAAGTTGGTACGAGCGTTTCTATTTCTGAAACACGATATCTGTTCAAATTTCGCGCCGGTCGCACAAGAATGGCGCTAGTAACGCCACTATGAGAATGCAAATCAGATTTGCTTTAAATAAACGCTAGAACGGTCTTCAGCGTTAGTTACCTTTGAGATTGGATGTGGTGAACTGAAGTTAGCCAAGCGTGCCTTTAACACCACAAAGACGTCATTATCGACGCCTCAGTCAGTTTGAACGAGGTCGTGTGACAGAGCTGCGAGAAGCTGGATGTTCGACGTATGGCTCTCGCGCGTCTTACGGCACCTGCAGCAGCAATTTGAGCAGCGCTTGGCACCACAGTGACATGAAGAAGTCACAAATGATTACTTCAGGGTCAGACACTCTGAGCGTGTATTCCAGGGTCCCCAAACCACCGTCATTTGTGACTTCAGTGGTGTGAAAGGAGAGCTCTTTGGAGGTCTGTTGTGTTTTCTGATGAAAGCTGGTTCTGCCTCGGTGCCATCGATAACCGTTAAAAGTCAGTATAAATTTGAAAACTGAATAAATCACGGAATAATGTAGATAGAGGGGTACAAATTGACACACATGCTTGGAATAACATGGGGTTTTATTAGAACCTAAAAAATACAAACGTTCAAAAAATATCCGACAGATGGCGCTTCATCTGATCAGAATAGCAATAATTAGCATAACAAAGGCAAAGCAGAGATGATGTTCTTTACAGGAAATGCCCAATATGCCCACCATCATTCCTCAACAAGAGCTGTAGTTGAGGAATAATGTTGTGAACAGTACTGTAAAGCATGTCCGGAGTTATGGTGAGGCATTGGCGTCGGATGTTGTCTTTCAGCATCCCTAGAGATGTCGGTCGATCACGATACACTTGCGACTTCAGGTAACCCCAAAGCCAATAATCGCACGGACTGAGGTCTGGGGACCTGGGAGGCCAAGAATGAAGAAAGTGGCGGCTGAGCACACGATCATCACCAAACGAAGCGCGCAAGAGTTCTTTCACGCTTCTAGCAATATGGGGTGTTTTTTTTTTTTTTGTTCTAATGAAACCCCATGTCATTCCAAGCGTGTGTGTCAATTTTTACCTCTCTATCTACATTATTCTGTGGTTTATTAAGTTTTCAAATTTATACTGACTTTTTGAGCACCAAAAAAGGGTCTGGGTTGTGATTTCATATGGGAGCAGAAGCACTCTCATAGTTATTCCACGCATCCTGACTTCAAATTTGTTCTTCAATCCGGCGATTGTACCTATTGTGCTGCCGTTCATGAACAGCATCCCAGGGGGTGTTTTTCAATAGGGTAACGCTCGCCCTCACACCGCTGTTGTAACCTAACATGCTCTACAGAGTGTCGGAATGTTGCCTTGGCCTGGTCGATGGCCAGATCCAATAGAGCACATATGAGATATCATGGAATAGCAATGCAGCGTCATCCACAAACAGAATTAATCATCCCTGTATTGAACAAACAAGTGCAACACGCATGGAACTCCATCCCACAAACTTACAGTTGGCACCCGTACAACATACTGCATGGATGTTTGCACTTTGCGTTCAATATTTTGCTTGTTACATCGGCTATTAATATATCAGCATTTCACATCTGCAATGGCTTATCTTGCACTTACATTAACCTTTTTTATTGCAGTGTTAATCACTTAAATATGTTACCAGGGCAAATAAATTCCGGAAACTTCGATTCTTTACATATATACCTTTTGGTGTAGCGATTTTTTAAAGGTGACTAGAGTACCTATATGAAATGAGAATCTTCATTGAACTATTCACCGGCTGTATCATCTGAATGGGGAAGTCGGTTAAAAGAAACGACTGTTACTTTATTCCGGTTATCAAGTATAACCTCCACCCATAATAGCTCACAGGAACTATTTACTTCAGTTTTGCTGCAAGATAGACTACACTAACAGCAACAAACACGCTCAGTTTGAAACGTCCCCTTAGAAGAATTTATACATGACTGTGCTTAAACTGACACACAATATTTTTAACGCAACGCAATCTGACTTTCAAAAATCCCTACAAAAAATGGCCCTGACTAACATTAACCTATACGTTTCACAAATCGCTTACCTCACAAAAATCTTGGTTACTCGAACTACTGCAATACAGGTAGCGCCACTACTGCCAGCTAAATAAAAGATTCAAACTACGGAAGGCACTAACTACTGATAGACATAGTTAGCAAATGAAAGATTTTAATAGAGAACAAACAATGTATTTACCTTAATAGTCATAATATACACTCCTGGAAAGGGAAAAAAGAACACATTGACACCGGTGTGTCAGACCCACCATACTTGCTCCGGACACTGCGAGAGGGCTGTACAAGCAATGATCACACGCACGGCACAGCGGACACACCAGGAACCGCGGTGTTGGCCGTCGAATGGCGCTAGCTGCGCAGCATTTGTGCATCGCCACCGTCAGTGTCAGCCAGTTTGCCGTGGCATACGGAGCTCCATCGCAGTCTTTAACACTGGTAGCATGCCGCGACAGCGTGGACGTGAACCGTATGTGCAGTTGACGGACTTTGAGCGAGGGCTTATAGTGGGCATGCGGGAGGCCGGGTGGACGTACCGCCGAATTGCTCAACACGTGGGGCGTGAGGTCTCCACAGTACATCGATGTTGTCGCCAGTGGTCGGCGGAAGGTGCACGTGCCCGTCGACCTGGGACCGGACCGCAGCGACGCACGGATGCACGCCAAGACCGTAGGATCCTACGCAGTGCCGTAGGGGACCGCACCGCCACTTCCCAGCAAATTAGGGACACTGTTGCTCCTGTGGTATCGGCGAGGACCATTCGCAACCGTCTCCATGAAGCTGGGCTACGGTCCCGCACACCGTTAGGCCGTCTTCCGCTCACGCCCCAACATCGTGCAGCCCGCCTCCAGTGGTGTCGCGACAGGCGTGAATGGAGGGACGAATGGAGACGTGTCGTCTTCAGCGATGAGAGTCGCTTCTGCCTTGGTGCCAATGATGGTCGTATGCGTGTTTGGCGCCGTGCAGGTGAGCGCCACAATCAGGACTGCATACGACCGAGGCACACAGGGCCAACACCCGGCATCATGGTGTGGGGAGCGATCTCCTACACTGGCCGTACACCACTGGTGATCGTCGAGGGGACACTGAATAGTGCACGGTACATCCAAACCGTCATCGAACCCATCGTTCTACCATTCCTAGACCGGCAAGGGAACTTGCTGTTCCAACAGGACAATGCACGTCCGCATGTATCCCGTGCCACCCAACGTGCTCTAGAAGGTGTAAGTCAACTACCCTGGCCAGCAAGATCTCCGGATCTGTCCCCCATTGAGCATGTTTGGGACTGGATGAAGCGTCGTCTCACGCGGTCTGCACGTCCAGCACGAACGCTGGTCCAACTGAGGCGCCAGGTGGAAATGGCATGGCAAGCCGTTCCACAGGACTACATCCAGCATCTCTACGATCGTCTCCATGGGAGAATAGCAGCCTGAATTGCTGCGAAAGGTGAATATACACTGTACTAGTGCCGACATTGTGCATGCTCTGTTGCCTGTGTCTATGTGCCTGTGGTTCTGTCAGTGTGATCATGTGATGTATCTGACCCCAGGAATGTGTCAATAAAGTTTCCCCTTCCTGGGACAATGAATTCACGGTGTTCTTATTTCAATTTCCAGGAGTGTAGATAACAGTTCATCACATCCAGTCTTACAAATTTCCAAACTCCGCCATTTCTCTCCCCACATCTACCACTGCTGGCGGCTCACCTCCAACTGCGCAACGCTACGCGCTGTTCGCATCCAGCTGCCCAACAGTACAATGGCAGACAACAATGCAAACTAGCCACAGACTGCACACAGCACAGCCAGTGATTTTCATACAGAGCGCTACGTAACGTTGCCAATAAGAAAACATAAACAACCTACTTACATAGCCCCCATGTTCCCCACAAAAAAATTTGCAAATTGTTTTGGGCAGTGGCCAACAATGATTTGATAAAAATTTTCATCATTACAATAACAAATAAATAAAATGCATACACTCATTGATACAATGTTGGTCAAAAGCTAAAATTTTCCCACAGTCCATAACGACAGTCCTGATCATTCATCCCAGTAAAATAGCAGTGTTTTTCTCAAAGTCTGAGCAGTAAAAGAAAATGCACACGGAAGTAGTGGATTTCCATGCAGTCTTGAAGAAGTAGTGTTGTCCTTCCAACGGAAAGACAGTGCTGACTCTCGACATGCAGACAGGTAATGGGCCACGACAGAGCAAACCCACCGCAGAGTCAGTCGACGTTTTGAAGAATACTAGTAGGTAGGTCATCACAGAGTAGACCCACTGTAGTCCTGGTAGAGATTACGGTATTGGTGGGCCATCAAACGGGCAGACCCACTGTAGTCCTTGTAGAAATGATCGTATTGATGCATCATCAAAGGTGTAGACCCACCGTAGTCCATGTAGAGATGGCCAGCAGCCATCTGCTGCGACTGTGCAGGTGCACAATCACCATCGAAGAGTCTTGCAGACAATATAGCAAGTCCATAACCACCACTTGTGCACTCACAAAGTTTTTGGAATTGTCCTTAGAACCAGCAATGCTGTTATCCAGTCCCTTGCTGAATTATTAACACACGTGCAAACACTAACAGTCCCTACTTCTCACATATTGTCCATATACCATGACCAACAGAAACGTGTGCAGTGAAATGGAACTTACAAGTTAATAATATGATGAACTGGTGTCAATTACAATTTTCTAACATAAGAATATACAGGGTGTTTCAAAAATGACCGGTATATTTGAAACGGCAATAAAAACTAAACGAGCAGCGATAGAAATACACCGTTTGTTGCAATATGCTTGGGACAACAGTACATTTTCAGGCAGACAAACTTTCGAAATTACAGTAGTTACAATTTTCAACAACAGATGGCGCTGCGGTCTGGGAAACTCTATAGTACGATATTTTCCACATATCCACCATGCGTAGCAATAATATGGCGTAGTCTCTGAATGAAATTACCCGAAACCTTTGACAACGTGTCTGGCGGAATGGCTTCACATGCAGATGAGATGTACTGCTTCAGCTGTTCAATTGTTTCTGGATTCTGGCGGTACACCTGGTCTTTCAAGTGTCCCCACAGAAAGAAGTCACAGGGGTTCATGTCTGGCGAATAGGGAGGCCAATCCACGCCGCCTCCTGTATGTTTCGGATAGCCCAAAGCAATCACACGATCATCGAAATATTCATTCAGGAAATTAAAGACGTCGGCCGTGCGATGTGGCCGGGCACCATCTTGCATAAACCACGAGGTGTTCGCAGTGTCGTCTAAGGCAGTTTGTACCGGCACAAATTCACGAAGAATGTCCAGATAGCGTGATGCAGTAATCGTTTCGGATCTGAAAAATGGGCCAATGGCGGCCGAGACCAGTACTTTTTGAGGATGCAGGGACGATGGGACTGCAACATGGGGCTTTTCGGTTCCCCATATGCGCAAGTTCTGTTTGTTGACGAAGCCGTCCACGTAAAAATAAGCTTCGTCAGTAAACCAAATGCTGCCCACATGCATATCGCCGTCATCAATCCTGTGCACTATATCGTTAGCGAATGTCTCTCGTGCAGCAATGGTAGCGGCGCTGAGGGGTTGCCGCATTTGAATTTTGTATGGATAGAGGTGTAAACTCTGGCGCATGAGACGATACGTGGACGTTGGCATCATTTGGACCGCAGCTGCAACACGGCGAACGGAAACCCGAGGCCACTGTTGGATCACCTGCTGCACTAGCTGCGCGTTGCCCTCTGTGGTTGCCGTATGCGGTCGCCCTACCTTTCCAGCACGTTCATCCGTCACGTTCCCAGTCCGTTGAAATTTTTCAAACAGATCCGTTATTGTATCGCTTTTCGGTCCTTTGCTTACATTAAACCTCCATTGAAAACTTCGTCTTGTTGCAACAACACTGTGTTCTAGGCGGTGGAATTCCAACACCAGAAAAATCCTCTGTTCTAAGGAATAAACCATGTTGGCTACAGCACACTTGCACGTTGTGAACAGCACACGCTTACAGCAGAAAGACGACGTACAGAATGGCGCACCCACAGACTGCGTTGTCTTCTATATCTTTCACATCACTTGCAGCGCCATCTGTTGTTGAAAATTGTAACTACTGTAATTTCGAAAGTTTGTCCGCCTGAAAATGTACTGTTGTCCCAAGCATATTGCAACAAACGGTGTATTTCTATCGCTGCTCGTTTAGTTTTTATTGCCGTTTCAAATATACCGGTCATTTTTGAAACACCCTGTAATTACAAAGGTACAAAATACATCATTAAAGAACATAACAATACAGATAACATTTGTAGTACAGGCTTTACAAAAGAATCGAAATAACATATACATCAGTGTTACAGGAATTATGACATGAGTACATACATAAAAGATCAGAATAACTCTCGAAACTTTACACATGAGCATTGAAACAAAACAGAACAAATAATGTTTAAACATCTTTACAAAGTAAATAACATAGTAATAGAAAAATTCTACAACATAAATCTTATTAGCTAAACACTTAAAGACAGGAAAAAGACAAATACACAAGGGTACATAAACACATAGCGGAATAATACAAAAGGAAAGACAGAGTTCGTTTTCAGTGTAACATTTGGTACTGCAATCCAACCCAAAACTTCATTCCATAGATCTTTCGTCTTATTTCAACATTTGTTTCCACCAAAAAAATCCTATCCAAGCATGCTTTCTGTATTTATATGTTCACATATTTCTTACCTCATTATTTATTTTTCATTATCTTACATCATTTATTTCCAAGAAAATCCTACCTAAACTTGTTGTCTTTAAACCCTACTTTTTTTTGTTCATATCCTCTTTCAAAATACTTTTTTTGGCCAAACCATGTTCTTATAGCTTCTCAATGCATTTCTTCCAATTCATCACAACTCGTTCTCTTATATAGCCTACCCCATTTTAAGCTAACTTAAATCTACTGAGCTCAGATATATATACTAAGGAACGAGGCAATGCAGCAGCACAAAACAATTAACACAAACAGCAATGATAAAAAATACAAAAGGCAAAGCAAGCAGCATAAATTAGCAAAGAAAATGCAATATTACAACTAATATAAGACAATGCGCAGCAAACAAGAAAAATAAATTCGTAGTAAAACTGGCTTAACAGAGTAATACAAAGTGAAATTTAGTAGCACTATGCCTGGCAAACAGCAGCAGCAAATGCAATAACTTATATCTAAACATGACAAAGCTCAAGCAGAAAAAAATATTACACTAAAGACAACAATGCAGACAAGGGAAATGTATATTTACATCGTAATGTCTATGTAATTAAAGTGGTGCACCACAAAAACTAATTCTACAGAAAATTACCAAGTACTTGAAAAGAAAATTATATATGCAGTTACTGTTATTAGTCCCTTCTTATTGTTCTTTCCATTCCAAGAGCTCCTTTTTCGAAGAATGTGGATCATAAAGTAATTATTTAATAGATCTGTTGACAGAAAGTGTTCACATTAGCAAATGCATTTAATTTTATTTTATAAAACCAATGCTGCAACACAGCTGGAAACCAGATATCAAATGAAATAAGCAATTACGCAAATCAAAGCATATAAGTATCATTCAATAGTCATGTGACATTTCATAAGTTAGTAGAAATTCTCTCAACTCTCGTAGAAAGACGCTTGTCATAATCAGGTGTCCAGATGTAAGTATCTTTCCAAGTAATGAGCGTGTCGTATTTGCGATGCTTTCTACAAAGGAATGTCAATAGCAAGGACAATGGACTTTTTTTTTTTCTCTCCACCTAATAGCTTTCTTTTATCAGACGACTACTTCTCAGCTGGTCGCCCAAAACGCATTACGTCAAGGTCACTTACCTTTCTTACTGAAATATTTATGACAGCAGTTTTCGCTACAGTGACAGTTTGATAGAAATAAGACTTCACAGGTCGAAATATTTGCGTTCCAAACCTGTAGAAACAAAATCCTATAAATATAACAGTGTCCAAAAAATTTTCGCCGGCATTGTGACACATTCACGCATTTACACATATTTCATAACTCTTAAAGTACGATTCTTGGTTTCCAACATCCTTTTTCAGAAGTCAGAGTCCCTAACCACTACTCATTATTCCTTACCTTATTACACATATACATATTCGTCGACACTTCTTCAATATTTCATCATAACAAATACGTAGCATAATCAAATTCCTCATATAGCATCAGCTTATTGATCATAAACATACCTCAGCAGCATAATACACATCGTCGTCGTAAAAATAACATCATAACACCTCAGTAAAATCTCAAAAACGTCGTAGCTCTGCGATAATGTCAAAACCTAAAAAAAATTCTCTGCTCATTTAAATAGTGTCATCCACCTCAAACGTACTTTAAATATCATGACCATTACCAAATACATCATTCAGAGCTCTCATAGTATCACAATTATTCTGAAAAAATATGAAGAGTTCACAAAGTACATACAAAATACAATTTCATAAATGTGAAGTTACCCAACTGTGTAATTGCGTAAACATGTGTCACTGATGTAGTAAAAAAATTGTTTATCTCTCAGTTAAATGATCAGATAGCTGTGTAATTTGTGTGTTAGAAAAATATGGTACCGATGTGTAAAGTTGTATAAGCAAATACCATATTAGCTAGGGCTCCTTGTGCTTGCCAAACACATGGTACACAAAGTAAGCGTGTACCCCCCTGAGGATTAATGTAATTATACCCTCAGGTGTTACAGATTACAGAAATGGAATGAAATGTATCACGGAACACTTTCTTTGTAATTCAAAATCTTGAAAAATAAATGGTTTAAGTACAAAATTGATCACTCAAATGCGTATCATGTAGCGCTAAATGTGCGTCTTGCTGTAAGATAATTCTGTGGAACTGTCGTAGTTATCGTCCTCTGTAAGCAAAGTTCTACTGAAGTCAATGTACTTACCTCATGATAAATAAAAGTGAAATGCTTTGCGTATAGATATCGTAGTTATTACGTTCCTTACCGTGATGAAGAAAGTACTATAATGTAACTTATTGTTGTGCTACGGAAAAGGCAGGTACATATAGTCTGCGGCTGCGAGCTCGGCTCCAGTTCACCAGCGGCAATGGAGGGTGAAGCTTTGACCATGCCTGCCACTCGTGCTGGCGAAACGTCAGAAAAATCATTTGATGAACGTCGGCCGAATAGCCCGAGACAGAAGCCAATAGGCAGTTTGTCAATGTAAATTGTGTCACACATTAGTAGCGTCGTGATATAATTGTGTAGCTGTCAAAGAAACCAAATGCTAAGTCATCTTTAATCCCACAGAAAGTACTTCAAATCCAGAATGTATTTTCAAGTAAACCAAAATGTTGCATTAAAATCTCATTAGCAGTATATGTTCTAAGTATGTAAGCCTTATAGTCGTTACGTAATCGTGAAACTAACAAGCAAGAATGTACAAATACAACACTGTGTCGTCTGTTCACTATAACAATGCATTCGTAATTACTGTCTAAATAAGTTGCCCAAGTTCTTGACTGAATATTTAACTTCAAACATTGTTGCATAGTAACAGTTTCTTAAGTCTGACAAAGCGTACTAGTAGCGTGAATTGAAAAGTTTTATGGCAAAGACAAAGTTAAAAAGCAGATTATCTTTCAATAAAAGGTTTTACATTTGAAATGTGGTACAATCTTTTACTCTTCAAAGTACTCAGAGTTTCAGCTTGAACGCAATTATCATGCAGTATACGTCGGTAAAGAACATTGGAATTTTTCTCAAGCCAGCCGGCGCACGTGGCTGCCTGCAGTGCGAGTCATTGTCTGTCTCTTTGTTGGCGCGCGTTGTTATTGGGATTAGGAGACCTAACTTCTACAAATTCGCCTTGCCGAGAGGGCCCAGCTCTGTTAGAATCCCGCCAGTTCTGATGAAATTCACGTCTGTCGTTATGATTATATCGTCTGTCGTCATGTCGGTAGTTCCTGTAGTTTCTTTCTTGTCGGTCATGTGGTGGAGAATTTCTCCCTGAATCGTAACTGCGCGCTGGACCATTGCATCTAAAGTTATTCTGTCTCCCTTGATAATAATTATTTTGGTTCCCATATTGCCTGTTTCTATGGTAATCTCTGTCATATTCATTACTACGGAAATGCGATCTTTCTCTGTAATTATTACTACTCTGCCAACGGTTGTCATACGGGTGGTGTCTGTTTTGGTCACGATTTGTGTTGTGAGTATAGCTTTGTCGTGTCCAGTTATTATTTCTTTCATCGCGGAATTGCGACGGATGTGACCTGTAATCGTTGTGTTCCTGTTTTCGCGTTCCGCGATTGTCAGTGTCAATTTCTAATTCTTGTAAGAGTCCCTGAAAAGCTTCAATGTCGTCTTTGCAACGTCCTGCCAAAATAATATGCCGTAAATGTTCAGGTAATTTGATTAAGCAAATGCGGACGAGTTCTGAGGGGCTGTATGGGTTTGACAGGTACTGATTCTTGTGCAACATGTCTTCAAAATATTTCACAAGGCTGGAAAATTCAGATTGTTCGAAATGTTTCATCAATATGATGCCATGTTTTACTCGGTCTTGTGTGGCTTGAGACCAATATGCTGAGAGGAAGGCATGGTAAAATTCTCCTTCACTGTGGCAATCGTGAATGACCGATCGCATTCTTACAGCTGGTTCATTCTCTAAGTAGCCACACATAAATTCTGATCTGTGTTCTAATGACCAGTTGGGCGGAAAACAATGACAGAATTGATGAAGCCACGCTTGTGGATGAATGTCGTTGCCAGAATTCTTAAATGTTTTGAATTTACGTGTAGTAATGAACAGCTTATAGTCAACATCATCATGTCGGCGAGTCGCATGTCGGTCATTGTTATGTCGTTTCGGCGGTTCCGTCTCAAAATTCGGTGTACCTTGCCAATTTCTTTCATAATTTCCGAAGTGCCTTGTGTTGTTATTTTGTGGCTGTTCCGTATTTCTATGTCCCTCTTCCCGTATTGGAGCGCGAGTGTCCTCTGAAATACGTAATTTTGTATTACCTGTGTCAGCTGATCTTGTACTTCCCGGATTTCTCTTTGGTGTTGCGTATTAATTTGATTCAGATTTCGTTTCAATTTCCTAATTTGTTCCCACTCTTCTGTGTCATTAACGACTACCGGTTATGTGTCATTCAGATTATCATCTACCTCCGTAGAAAAATTACACTCCTGGAAATGGAAAAAAGAACACATTGACACCGGTGTGTCAGACCCACCATACTTGCTCCGGACACTGCGAGAGGGCTGTTCAAGCAATGATCACACGCACGGCACAGCGGACACACCAAGAACCGCGGTGTTGGCCGTCGAATGGCGCTAGCTGCACAGCATTTGTGCACCGCCGCCGTCAGTGTCAGCCAGTTTGCCGTGGCATACGGAGCTCCATCGCAGTCTTTAACACTGGTAGCATGCCGCGACAGCGTGGACGTGAACCGTATGTGCAGTTGACGGACTTTGAGCGAGGGCGTATAGTGGGCATGCGGGAGGCCGGGTGGACGTACCGCCGAATTGCTCAACACGTGGGGCGTGAGGTCTCCACAGTACATCGATGTTGTCGCCAGTGGTCGGCGGAAGGTGCACGTGCCCGTCGACCTGGGACCGGACCGCAGCGACGCACGGATGCACGCCAAGACCGTAGGATCCTACGCAGTGCCGTAGGGGACCGCACCGCCACTTCCCAGCAAATTAGGGACACTGTTGCTCCTGGGGTATCGGCGAGGACCATTCGCAACCGTCTCCATGAAGCTGGGCTACGGTCCCGCACACCGTTAGGCCGTCTTCCGCTCACGCCCCAACATCGTGCAGCTCGCCTCCAGTGGTGTCGCGATAGGCGTGAATGGAGGGACGAATGGAGACGTGTCGTCTTCAGCGATGAGAGTCGCTTCTGCCTTGGTGCCAATGATGGTCGTATGCATGTTGGCGCCGTGAAGGTGAGCGCCACAATCAGGACTGCATACGACCGAGGCACACAGGGCCAACACCCGGCATCATGGTGTGGGGAGCGATCTCCTACACTGGCCGTACACCACTGGTGATCGTCGAGGGGACACTGAATAGTGCACGGTACATCCAAACCGTCATCGAACCCATCGTTCTACCATTCCTAGACCGGCAAGGGAACTTAATGTTCCAACAGGACAATGCACGTCCGCATGTATCCCGTGCCACCCAACGTGCTCTAGAAGGTGTAAGTCAACTATCCTGGCCAGCAAGATCTCCGGATCTGTCCCCCATTGAGCATGTTTGGGACTGGATGAAGCGTCGTCTCACGCGGTCTGCACGTCCAGCACGAACGCTGGTCCAACTGAGGCGCCAGGTGGAAATGGCATGGCAAGCCGTTCCACAGGACTACATCCAGCATCTCTATGATCGTCTCCATGGGAGAATAGCAGCCTGCATTGCTGCGAAAGGTGGATATACACTGTACTAGTGCCGACATTGTGCATGCTCTGTTGCCTGTGTCTATGTGCCTGTGGTTCTGTCAGTGTGATCATGTGATGTATCTGACTCCAGGAATGTGTCAATAAAGTTTCCCCTTCCTGGGACAATGGATTCACGGTGTTCTTATTTCAATTTCCAGGAGTGTATTTAGCTGATCCGAAAGTTCAACTGCCGGCCGAAGTGGCCGTGCGGTTAAAGGCGCTGCAGTCTGGAACCGCAAGACCGCTACGGTCGCAGGTTCGAATCCTGCCTCGGGCATGGATGTTTGTGATGTCCTTAGGTTTAACTAGTTCTAAGTTCTAGGGGACTAATGACCTCAGCAGTTGAGTCCCATAGTGCTCAGAGCCATTTTTTTGAAAGTTCAACTACTTTATCTGATAATGAACTAATTTCCTCCATGTGTCTTTCTGAACCAATTTTCAGAGTATCTACTGTGTCCTTTAAGTTTTCTTGAGTTTTTGCAAGTTGCGTAACCGAATCGGTAGATGCAACTGAGTCAATTTTAGCTTGCAAGGTCTCATGATTTTCATGAACAATAGTTTGCAGTTCTTTTATGGCTGCTTCGTGATTCTGTAATGCATTTTCATGACGCGAAAAAATAGGTTGGAAATGCTCACAAATTTGTTTTTACGTCATTACAGACTTTTTGACATTTCGATTCGATTTTATGTAACTCAGTAGTGAAATCTTCACGTGTTTGTTCAAGTGTGGTGTCTAACTTTTGAAGATTTTGTTTCATTGTGTCTAACTTTTGAAGATTTTGTTCCATTGTGTCTAACTTTTGACGATTTTGTTCCATTGTCTCTAACTTTTGAAGATTTTGTTCCATTGTGTCTAACTTTTGTAGTCTTTGCTGTGTTTGTCTCTGATTTTGTTCCATTGTGTCTAACTTTTGAAGCTTTTGTCCCATTTGTTGCATTAATTGTAATAACAATGCACTGGTGTCTGAAACATGTTCCTCAGTGCTATTCGGCAATGCATTTGAACCGGCAATATTCGCAAACTGAAAAGGAGAAAATGTGTCTTGACTTATTTGAGAAAACGGTGAGGAAGCAAAACCCGACTCTACAGTATTTGCAAGATTGTGTCCTGTCATTTCGGATTCCTGAGGCAAGCTGTTGCCGACCGATCGATCGATAATGCTTCCCTGTTCACTAATTGTTTCACTGTCTACACCATTGTTTGCAGCCCGGTCCATTTCCCTATGTACAATTACCAAATTACTACTTTGAACATTAGTTAATTCATTACTCGGTGGCGCTAACAGACAGCTTTCATCTTCACTGTCATTTCTCAGTTTACTTTGGAGTCCAGTATTACGTTTTTCACACGCCATTATTGTCACAATATTTCACACGATAACCCAGAAAAGCACAATTTGAAGAGCAAAAATAAGAGAACACATTAACGTAGCACTGAAAATAATATCTCGTTAATTGGAAGCGCAGCTGCGAAATACTTGCTGCAAATCTACATGCATGCCACAACTGTTTTACTGTACAAGAATGAAAAACTACAACTACAAAGGAAATTCTCTCTACAATTACGCGCTAGCAATAAACAAAAGCTACACTAATTACACAAACTACAAGAAAAAATCAGAAGATTCCAGTGAGGTATCCTCGGCTAAGGGTCGACATATGAAACGTCCCCTTAGAAATATTTTACATGCCTATGCTTAAACTGACACACAATATTTTTAGCGCAACGCAATCTGACTTTCAAAAATCGCTACAAAAAATGGCCCTGACTAAGTTTAACCTATACGTTTCACAAATCGCTTACCTCACAAAAATCTTGGTTACTCGAACTACTGCAATACAGCGAGCGCCACTACTGCCAGCTAAATGAAAGATTCAAACTACGGAAGGCACTAACTACTGATAGGCATAGTTAGCAAATGAAAGATTTTAATAGAGAACAAACAATGTATTTACCTTAATAGTCATAATATATATAGCAGTTCATGACATCCAGTCTTACAAATTTCAAAACTCCGCCATTTCTCTCCCCACATCCACCACTGCTGGCGGCTCACCTCCAACTGCGCAACGCTGCGCGCTGTTCGCATCCAGCTGCCCAACACTACAATGGCAGACAACAATGCAAACTAGCCACAGACTGCAAACAGCACAGCCAGTGATTTTCATACAGAGCGCTACGTAACGTTGCCAATAAGAAAACATAAACAGCCTACTTACAAGTTTATTTAAGCTATCCTTTCTGAATACCGTCAGGCTCTTGATAAAAATTTCGGCTGAATTTATCTCCGGTTTTACCCGGCTTTCAGTGCCTATAACGATGTGGGCTTCAGTGGTTTCTATTAGTGCCTGGAACTCTTGATCTTTCCCAACACAGCTATGACATTGTACTACAATAATTCCTATGGTTCATACGTCAACCCTTGTCCTGAGTTTGGTCAGCAACCTTTGAGACTATAACCCTTCTTTGTTCTTTCCCAAGACACTCTAAGAATATTTCCCAGTCCACTCTACGCAGCTCCCACTACCCGTTTACCCGCGTCCTGGACCCCTGACTTATTAAGCGGGAGGTCTCCCACGTCGCAGAACCGTCTGAGCCTATGATTCACACCCTCTACTCGCCTTTTCACCAAAGGCCCACAATTAGTCTATTGACGATGCTCCAGATTGTGTGTTCTGCCCTCGTCTTGCAAGCAAGACTGGTGCTTTTTACGAATTGAGTTAGCCATCAGAATCCAGACAGAATGTCTTCTGACTGAAAGCAACACTCATCTTAGAACTGACGTGAGCCACAACCTGCAGTTGGCTGCGCTTCGTAGCATCCAGAAAACCGTTCCACATCTTGGATGACTTCCCCTGGTATGCGCACGATGTGCACGTTGGACTTCTTCCCCTCCTTGGTGGCCATGTCCCTAAGGGGTCCCATTATGCGCCTAACATTTGAGCTCACTGTTGTGAATTGGCAGGAGAGCCAACCCAGGAATACTAGAGGAAGCCGAAAGGCACGCGTTTTAGCTCACGCAGGCTGGCCTGAGGTCTGGAACAGGACAAGGAAATTAGAATATAGAAAAACGGACGTAGCTGGTGGAATACTTAACTTTAATCCGTTAAAGGTGAACGTCGGTCTGACCGTTACATGATTCACAATATTAATAGCAGCTGATAATGGCGCCTTGCTAGGTCGTAGCAAATGACGTAGCTGAAGGCTATGCTAACTATCGTCTCGGCAAATGAGAGCGTATTTTGTCAGTGAACCATCGCTAGCAAAGTCGGATGTATAACTGGGGCGAGTGCTAGGAAGTCTCTCTAGACCTGTCGTGTGGCGGCGCTCGGTCTGCAATCACTGATAGTGGCGACACGCGGGTCCGACGTATACTAACGGACCGCGGCCGATTTTAAGGCTACCACCTAGCAAGTGTGGTGTCTGGCGGTGACACCACACTCACAACTACTAATAATCCCACCCTACGTGACTGCCTGCGTATTGCAAGCTGAGAGGCTTCCCCTAAAACAGGACAAGCGACCGCTTCTGGATCAGGATCTATATCAGCCACAGGTAGCGCCTTCACACTGTTTGTCAAACGAACTGTGGGGTATTTCTATGGCCTCCCAGCAAAGTCTTTCCCTGTGCCATACCTTGGGACGGCCTGACACTCGACCACTATTTATTGGCTCCGCGGCCCCTCGCTCAACTTCAGTGCGGGCAGTAAGTGGGGCATCAACAGTAGCGAAGCGATTGGGGGACACGTGGGTCATACTTGGCGTCCCTCAGATCACCACGTCTAGTCACCCACAATGATGCCCTTTGGTAACAGCCTCAAGCTGCGTGACCAAAGCCAGCACGGCCTGGACCTGTGAACGAAGGGTTACCACCTCAGCCTGCATCTCAACTCAGCAGTCATGGTTTATCATTCAGTCAGGTCCTAGATTTGTATATTCAGTAATATACTCGTAAGTTGAGAAGTTTGATAGTTGTTATGGTTATGCTTCTTCTGCCTCGTGAGTAGGAGTGGAAGGGAGGCAACTGGCTACTGGTTTAAATAGGATTAAGATAACTGTAATTTCTAAGAAAGAAAAATAGTTTAAAAACTTGCAGAAAAGGTTTAGTTTTTAAAATGTTAAATTGCAAATTTCATTATCAGTTTTGGTACGATTTTAATATTATTGTTAAATCTTGTTTTCATTAAGGAAATAATTTCGTTGGATGTTTTTACGCTGTATCGGATAATTGATTGGAATGTTGTGGTTGCGTTATCAGTGACAAAGTTTGGTGTGCCTTTGTAATTTTAAAACAAATGTTTAAATTACTTAAGTTGTCCTTATTCAGTCAATCGATCCACGCTTTTTCCATTGTGGTCCAGATACCTGTAATAACGTAAAGTGATGAAAACACAGTGGAATGGAACAGTATGTACACTCGGGATCAGCAACATTTGGACATGCTGCTTAACTGTTGGTGTATACGTCCTGAATTAGTCCAATATCAAACAGCACGGCAATCACATCATACCCATCTTTGCCACAAGCTGTTTCAATCCGTTGTATTCAAACCAATTTAATGAAACTCTACGTTCTCACGTCGATGACAGGTCAGGAAAGAACTTACGACTGTGGAAACATCTGTTTTTGGAAATACGAATGGGTGTGTATTTTCTTCTTCGGCCACATAGGTTTCTGTAGTATTAACCTTCAAACATCGATTGTAGACAAATGCAGATAAATATATAGTGGTAATGCCAAACGACGAAAGTGCAATTTTTTTACAAAATACGTTTCCAGTGCTACTGCGCTCTCGCTACTATGATGCATATCCCTAAACTTGATCCAAGTTTCACATCACGGAGAAAATGTTTCAAACATTCATTATCAGATGGTGCATGATCTTTGTGGCAAGTAGAGCTACTCTGTGAATTTTCAAATGCCATGAGTAAAGGTCTGCTACATTTAGTTGATGAATAGTTTCTGCGGTAAGCACATTGCATGTAAGCTTTTGTTTGTGCCAATAAAACATCTTTGTAATGGAAGAAGATAATTTAGGCTCCAAAAATAGTAAAAAAGGCAAAAGTGTTGTGTTCAAAGTGTCTCATACTCATCGGTCTCAAATACACACTTCACAAAAAGTTTTGGAATACTCCGGTTCCCTGAACTCCTGAAGATAGACGTTGACTCTCGATATTAAATCACAGTCCCTTTGACTGTTCAGAGATGTCACTAAACCCGCCGAAAGATGTAAACAACCATGTATGAGCAGCGCCTACTAGGCGGAGGGGGTCCGGCAGCCTATCTGTTCCAGTCATTCCACCAGGAAGGAGGTACACAGTTCTTGTTGTCTGTAGTTCAACCATGCCTAGACGGTCAATACCATGATTCGATTGCGCCCGCATTGTTACTTTGTGCTAGGAAGGGCTCTCAACAAGGGAAGTGTCCCGGCGTCTCGGAGTGAACCAAAGCAATGTTGTTCGGGCACGGAGGAGATACAGAGAGACAGGAACTGTCGATGACATGCCTCGCTGAGGAAGCCCAAGAGCTACTACTGCAGTGGATGACCGCTACCTACGGATTATGGCTCGGAGGAACGCTGACAGCAAGGCCATCATGTTGAATAATGCTTTTTGTGCAGCCACAGAACACCATGTTAGTACTCAAACAGTGTGCAATAGGTTGTATGATGCGCAACTTCACTTCCGACGTCCATTGGAAGGTTCATCTTTGCAACCACGACACCATACAGCGCGTTATAGATGGGCCCATCAGCATGCCAAATGGACCGCTCAGGATTGGCATCTTGTGCTCTTCACTGATGAGTGTCGGACACGTGTTTGGAGGGAATCCTGTCAGGCTGAACGCCTTAGAAACACTGTCCAGCGAGTGAAGCAAGATGGAGGTTCCCTGCTGTTTTCGGGTGGCACTATGTGGGCCGACGTACACCAATGATAATCATGGAAGGCGCCGTAACGGCTGTACAATACGTGAATACCATCCTCCGACCGATAGTGCAACTATATCGCCAGCATATTAGCGAGGCATTCGGCTTCAAGGACGACAATTCACGCCCCCATCGTGCACATCTTGTGAATGACTTTCTTCAGAATAACGACATCGCTCGACTAGAGTGGCCAGCATGTTCTCCAGACATGAATCCTATCGAACATGCCTGTGATAGACTGAAAAGGGCTGTTTATGGACGACGTGACCCACCAACCACTCTGAGGGATCTACGCCGAATCGCCGTTGAGGAGTGGGACAATCTGGACCAACAGTGTCTTGATGAACTTGTGGATAGTATGCCACGACGAATGCAGGGATACATCAATGCAAGAGGACATGCTATTGGGTATGAGAGGTACCGGTGTGTACAGCAATCTGGGTGACCGCCTCTGAATGTCTCGCTGTATGTTGGTACAACATGCAATGTGTCGTATTCACGAGCAATATAAAGGGTGGCAATGATGTTTACGTTGATCTCTATTCCAATTCTCTGTACAGGTTTCGGAACTCTCGGAACCGAAGCGATGCAAAACTTTTTTTGATGAGTGTGGTTATTGAAAACTTTCTCTTGAACAGAGGAAGGAGAAAGACGATGGTTGATGTGTTCCATTCCGTACTTCATCTGAAAGAACAGCCGTGTGTGTCAGTGGCGAAACAGAAACATCTTTTCATGATGAAGCCATTTGTTTCCGAACAACACAGGGAGTCCTGCAGTAGAGTTACCAAGATCTGATTTCAAAAATGGAGTTGTGCAAGAAACAGAAGTCAATAGTGAAAAATCTGTATTTGAGTTTAATTCCGTTATTCTAGTGTAAAATGTTTAAAATATACGATAAATCTGACAACAGTTGTACTAGTTAAAACATTACTGCTGTATTTCTGTAATTGTATTGCATAAAAAATCTTAGTGTCTCAGTATTAATGGCACCTGAAGCAACAGCTTTCTTTTTGGCTCTTAGAACCACTCAGTTCCCTGGCATGACACACAGAACGTTCTGAACAATTTATTTATTTTCTAACTTCTCTCATCATTTTCTGCAGTGCTGAGGTGCGGGGCGTAATTATGTGGTATCAGAATACCTCCTCAGAGTTTTGGATACAATGTACGAAAGAGATACACTGTTGTCTGATTCTCCTGACAAATGTGAGATTTGACATTTACACTTTTCAAATGACATTAGTGGGTGGTAGAACACAAGTCTCGGCGTATTTCAAACCCACTATTGTTCAGTTTCAGCTTTTCGAGTCGATGTACTTCCCTCGAAAGAATAATTTTCGTAAAACAATTGTGTGAAAACACACCGCATTCTTAGTTATAATATCGTTTTCAATCCAGATACAGGAGAACCTGAACGGAAGTTAATGTAAATGTGTATGTATTCTTAATTACGGGTTTGTTCTGCGGCTTGGAGAACTTGTGACCGTGATAGATAATGTGTTTCTCATTCAAGCAGTAGAGTGAATAACATCATTAATTCACGACTGGAGTGTTAGATGTTAGGCTGAGATAGTTGTTTCAGAGAGCCGTTTACCTTGGCTGACACTTGTGCGCAAGAGTACAACTTCTGACACACTCATTTGACACCGGCCGGAAGGTGTCAGTTAAGGAAATACTGTCTGACTTATCCTAAGGGTGTGTTCATGCTGCCGCCCCGCCACTCACAGCTCGCAGGCGATGACGAATCAAGTCGAGAGAGTCCTTCCGGCTCATTTAACGCGCTCCGTCGCAGCACGCAGCGCTGCTCGCTACAATCCACGCCAGGCGACGGTGTCGAGCTGGTCTGTGCTTCGCGTAACGATCAACGGCGTCTGTCTTGAAACGTGAGCTGTGACTGACTGCTTCAAAGTCACCTGAGCCGTGCCGTGCTTGACTGCTGCTCGCTGTGTGCTGTTTCTTGGCAATGTACGAGGCCTGTTCAGAAAGTAAGCTCCGATTGATTGCCAAATTGAAACCACAGTGAACATCAGAAATGTTTTACTTGTAACAATTAGCTACACCTTTCAGCTACTTCTCTACGTAGTCGCCGTTCTGACTTAGACTTTTGTCATAGCGTTGTACCAACTTTTCAATAGCCTCATCATAGAAGGCAGCCGCCAGTGCTTTCCGCCAATTCTCCACGCTGGCCTACACCTCGTTGTCTGTGTCAAAATGTTGTCTTCAAAGACAGCGGTTCATGTGACCAGAGGTGAAACTCAGGGGGAGACAATTGCGGACTGTATTGTGGGTAATCTCACATTTCCATTTGAAAACGATGCAGGAGCATCTTCATTGCCCCTGCAGAATGCGGCTGAGAATTGTCTTGACGAAGAAACAGCACGACAGTTATGTAATGTTAGCTGCATAGCTTCAGGCGAAATTTCTCACCAGGCCCTCGTACTTGGCGGCAGACACTATTTTCTAGACATCTTTACGCACTCACTGCGAGCTCAGAAATGAGAAGAGCGGCGTGATGCTAACTGGGGTTATACTAGAGACACTACCCAACACATCTGTGCAAAGCTTTATCGGATTTTCATAGTCGTTTCCATTTCGCGACCGATCGGAGCTTACTTTCTGAACGCCCCTCATAAGTCAAAGTATTGTTTGTTGAGAGCTGTGAGGACAAAGAAGGACAACTATGAGTGACGATTTAACAGATTCTTATTGCAGCCATTTTTGAACGAAAAGTCATGTGCGACCAGAGGCATGAGGTACATCACGGGCTCTTCGTATTGGAGAAATTGTGGAAAGAAGTTGCAATGAAATGCGGAACCCGTAACTTACGCTTGAGTGGTGTTCATTTCATAAGGCAATATTTTCTTCCTTAACGTAAAATTCAAACCAATTCCTTATTTCGACAGCGTTGCTCCTTCTTCGTGTGTGAACCTCAGGAAGTATGTCTGTGTATTGTGTAATGTTCAGTGATGATGATGTTTGGTTTGTGGGGAGCTCAACTGCTCGGTCATAAGCGCCTGTACAAAGTCCCAACTTTTACGCAGTCCAATTTTTATTCACAGCCCAATCTAGCCACTGTCAGGAATGATGATGATGATGTGATAAGGACAACATCCGGCGCCCGGGCACAGGAAATACCCAACCCGGCCGGGAATCGAACCCGGGACCCCAGGATCCAGAGGCAGCAACGCTAGCCACTGGACCACGAGTGGCGGACATAATGTTCAGTGCGTTTCATTTGTCTATAACGACATTGTGGACAGTGCAAACAGCTTTTACAATCAATTCCGCTGCCTCGACCTCCGTTTCAGTAGGTTTGTTTAGTATTTGTCACTTTGATGTAGCAACTCCATAAGCACATCAACTGTTTTTTGGGGTCGTGAAAGGGCTTCATTGAACATCTCTCTCGAGTCGTCCAGACTTTTCCTGACGTAAGGTTTCATCGGGTTTCTTCTCCTATAAATACAAAGGATGCTTTGACAGCACGAGCTGGAAGGAAGTCGTTCTCAGGAATGTGAAGGGTACAGGACAGGCGTCCTGAAAGTGTCACCATTTCTTTGATTGCCATGTGTTCCAACGTCAATGAAAGCGACTTTATGGTCTACGTCACACACAGCCTGTAGAACTATTGAAGAGTAGCTTTAATAATTAAAGAACATGGATCCCAACCGTTTAGGGCTTAGAATTCTGATATGCGTCCCATCGATGGAATCTATACACTTCTTGTAGAAAATATCAGCTACTTCTTTGAATTCTTCCTCCGGTGGTGGCTTCATGTGTAATGGTTGCAAGGTTTACCACAACACTGCTAAAACCTGTTTGGCCATCATAGAAACAGTACTAAAATTCTTCTGCTGGGCTTGCATGAGAGTTCCCGGTTGCAAAGAACCTAAAAAAAATGTTTCTTTCTTCTGTCTGTGTATATAAATACACCCCTGGAAATTGAAATAACACCGTGAATTCATTGTCCCAGGAAGGGGAAACTTTATTGACACATTCCTGGGGTCAGATACATCACATGATCACACTGACAGAACCACAGACACATAGACACAGGCAACAGAGCATGCACAATGTCGGCACTAGTACAGTGTATATCCACCTTTCGCAGCAATGCAGGCTGCTATTCTCCCATGGAGACGATCGTAGAGATGCTGGATGTAGTCCTGTGGAACGGCTTGCCATGCCATTTCCACCTGGCGCCTCAGTTGGACCAGCATTCGTGCTGGACGTGCAGACCGCGTGAGACGACGCTTCATCCAGTCCCAAACATGCTCAATGGGGGACAGATCAGGAGATCTTGCTGGCCAGGGTAGTTGACTTACACCTTCTAGAGCACGTTGGGTGGCACGGGATACATGCGGACGTGCATTGTCCTGTTGGAACAGCAAGTTCCCTTGCCGGTCTAGGAATGGTAGAACGATGGGTTCGATGACGGTTTGGATGTACCGTGCACTATTCAGTGTCCCCTCGACGATCACCAGTGGTGTACGGCCAGTGTAGGAGATCGCTCCCCACACCATGATGCCGGGTGTTGGCCCTGTGTGCCTCGGTCGTATGCAGTCCCGATTGTGGCGCTCACCTGCACGGCGCCAAACACGCATACGACCATCATTGGCACCAAGGCAGAAGCGACTCTCATCGCTGAAGACGACACGTCTCCATTCGTCCCTCCATTCACGCCTGTCGCGACACCACTGGAGGCGGGCTGCACGATGTTGGGGCGTGAGCGGAAGACGGCCTAACGGTGTGCGGGACCGTAGCCCAGCTTCATGGAGACGGTTTCGAATGGTCCTCGCCGATACCACAGGAGCAACAGTGTCCCTAATTTGCTGGGAAGTGGCGGTGCGGTCCCCTACGGCACTGCGTAGGATCCTACGGTCTTGGCGTGCATCCGTGCGTCGCTGCGGTCCGGTCCCAGGTCGACGGGCACGTGCACCTTCCGCTGGCGACAACATCGATGTACTGTGGAGACCTCACGCCTCACGTGTTGAGCAATTCGGCGGTACGTCCACCCGGCCTCCCGCATGCCCACTATACGCCCTCGCTCAAAGTCCGTCAACTGCACATACGGTTCACGTCCACGCTGTCGCGGCATGCTACCAGTGTTAAAGACTGCGATGGAGCTCCGTATGCCACGGCAAACTGGCTGACACTGACGGCGGCGGTGCACAAATGCTGCGCAGCTAGCGCCATTCGACGGCCAACTCCGCGGTTCCTGGTGTGTCCGCTGTGCCGTGCGTGTGATCATTGCTTGTACAGCCCTCTCGCAGTGTCCGGAGCAAGTATGGTGGGTCTGACACACCGGTGTCGATGTGTTCTTTTTTCCATTTCCAGGAGTGTACATTGTCTGCTTGACAGAATTGTTTTTTCTATAATATTGGTTGGCTCTGAGCACTATGGGACTCAACTGCTGTGGTCATCAGTCCCCTAGAACTTAGAACTACTTAAACCTAACTAACCTAAGGACAGTACACACATCCATGACCGAGGCAGGATTCGAACCTGCGACCGTAGCAGTCGCACGGTTCCGGACTGCGCGCCTAGAACCGCGAGACCACCGCGGCCGGCTCTATAATATTTCCACAAAAATATTTTACTGGTGGTTCCAGCAGTATGCAATGTTAAGAAAAAAAAAAAAAGAAAATTCTTCGGCAGCAGTTGACAGAAAGATTGAACAAGCTTCCTGAATACACCTCAGGCTGTGCTGCCCACACAGATCCACTTCGGTGGCCGTATTTAGACTCTATGTTGTTTCTACGAGACAATTCTGAACCTAGAACAACTATTGAAAACTTGAATCCTGTGGAATCGAGTGATAACGCTGAACAAATCAGCGAGTACAATTCTGATTCTGGCGATACTCACAGTCAACCGACACCATCTTTACTCCACTGTCATCTGATGACCAAGGCAAACCACTTGTCTCGACAGGAGCCGGACATTCAGGTTATAGGAAGAGACAGCGACTTGTAGATCCAATTCCCATTCAGTTAATAGAAATAGAGGAACAGAAGTTGCGTATCCACAAAGAAAGAGAATCACGGTAATTGCATAAAAACGATGAAAATCTTGCTTTCTTCATGTCCCTCCTTCCTCTCGTGAAACGCATGACTCCTTTCGACACAGTGTCATTCAGAATAGATCTATAGAAGCTTATTATAGAACGAGTATACAAGATCATTGGATCGAAACTACAGGAGGAGTGCTATAGCTACCCATCACTGTACAGGTTTTCACCCTTCGACATCTGCATTAAACATTAGCAGCTACCACGGATCAAGCGATTTTGCTTCAGAAGCAGCGCTTCGTGACCAACACTCACAGCTCTTGTGTACATACTTCACACTCAGGTGTAACAATTGAAATGCCTGACGGTATACGGTCGCCCAGATGAAACTGAAGCATCTTTTGTGAATATCACAGACCTACATTGGACTTGTTCTTAAAAAAGTGACCAAATAAAGATCTTTTATATCTTATTTCACTTTTTAATGTAGTTAGAGCTGATTAAAATAAAGCTGTCAGAAAATTTCTTATTTTATTGTTATTTGTTGCTTATATAAAAGCTGTTAGAAACCTTGTAATTCACAATCATCAAACAGAAAAATATTAAATAGGATCTGACATTAATTATATGTGATATGTTTGAAGTTAGTACCACAGTTTCACCTGACGCTGTATTTACTTCAAGGACAAAAGCTAGTCTCGCGGTTCTAGGCGCGCAGTCCGGAACCGTGCGACTGCTACGGTCGCAGGTTCGAATCCTGCCTCGGACATGGATGTGTGTGATGTCCTTAGGTTAGTTAGGTTTAAGTAGTTCTAAGTTCTAGGGGACTGATGACCACAGCAGTTGAGTCCCATAGTGCTCAGAGCCATTTGAACCATTTGACAAAAACTACATGTGACAGATACTGGATGTGGTAAATATAAATGAAAAGTAACAAAATATTACCTCAAAGTCAGCGCCAGCCGCTCCTCCACGGAAATAACATATTGGTCCGAATTATCATCTGTTTAGCCATTGGTCCGATAATATTTGAGATATATTGAAAAATTAGTTGCGTCATTCGCAACTGTCTGAAGAAGCGCTCTGGATATTTTTTGAGCTTTTGATAGAACTGGTGACAGAATCCATACTTTGGACGTTCTCCACTCATAGGATACACTCCATACTCCCTCTTTTTTCTCCTTGCCAGTAACCACATCTTTGCAGCGAACGAATCACTATCACTGTCGTCAGACGATGCAGGGAACATGATTTACGCTTCACACAACTGTCAGTAAACGCACACTGCTAGCGGTATGAACAGGTGCAGGGTTAAATACTCGCGGCTGCAAGCGAACAGCGGCGTGCCACCAGCGAGGCTACAGCGTACACGCACCAAGACTCCTGGGGAGCTGCGAGGTGCCATGTGCCAAGGGCGCGCAGCGAGATGGGAGCTGCGGGGATGCAGCATAAACGTACCGTAAGCCGTTGCCCGCTGAGAGACCGATCTCCTGAAGGGCCCACGCTGTGTTGCTGAGTTAGAGTGGGAGCTGAAGCACTGTCATTCCATTCATAGGGAACCTGGCTGCAGCTAATCTCGAGAAAGATTTGTTTGGGTCCGAGAGAAATGTAAGAACTTGCCAGAAAATACTAACCCCCTGACTAATCTTAGTGAGCGGTGCACCGCTCGCGATTAACCCATGTATTGTTTGTCATCTTCTATTACGATACTGCCGCCTCGTTTTCTTATTCCATTTACTGGTGTCACTGTCCTACCATCTCTGGAGTGACCGATAGTATATCCGGGTCGTCGTGTGTCTGAGAGACAGTTCGGGACGGAGCAGCAGTGCAGTCGGGATGCAGCAGCAGTGAAGTCGGGGGATGGAGCGCCAATCAGGCGCCGACAGCCAGTCCTCGTGTAATGTCTCTTTCAGCGGTCTCTCCGCGATATTTTCAGAAATTTTATAAATTATATAACTCAGTACATATCTCGAAATATCTCTTCTTATCTTACCGATTCCTAATTTTTAATATACACTCCTGGAAATGGAAAACAGAACACATTGACACCGGTGTGTCAGACCCACCATACTTGCTCCGGACACTGCGAGAGGGCTGTACAAGCAATGTTCACACGCACGGCACAGCGGACACACCAGGAACCGCGGTGTTGGCCGTCGAATGGCGCTAGCTGCGCAGCATTTGTGCACCGCCGCCGTCAGTGTCAGCCAGTTTGCCGTGGCATACGGAGCTCCATCGCAGTCTTTAACACTGGTAGCATGCCGCGACAGCGTGGACGTGAACCGTATGTGCAGCGAGCGAGGGCGTATAGTGGGCATGCGGGAGGCCGGGTGGACGTACCGCCGAATTGCTCAACACGTGGGGCGTGAGGTCTCCACAGTACATCGATGTTTTCGCCAGTGGTCGGCGGAAGGTGCACGTGCCCGTCGACCGGGGACCGGACCGCAGCGACTCACGGATGCACGCCAAGACCGTAGGATCCTACGCAGTGCCGTAGGGGACCGCACCGCCACTTCCCAGCAAATTAGGGACACTGTTGCTCCTGTGGTATCGGCGAGGACCATTCGCAACCGTCTCCATGAAGCTGGGCTACGGTCCCGCACACCGTTAGGCCGTCTTCCGCTCACGCCCCAACATCGTGCAGCCCGCCTCCAGTGGTGTCGCGACAGGCGTGAATGGAGGGACGAATGGAGACGTGTCGTCTTCAGCGATGAGAGTCGCTTCTGCCTTGGTGCCAATGATGGTCGTATGCGTGTTTGGCGCCGTGCAGGTGAGCGCCACAATCAGGACTGCATACGACCGAGGCACACAGGGCCAACACCCGGCATCATGGTGTGGGGAGCGATCTCCTACACTGGCCGTACACCACTGGTGATCGTCGAGGGGACACTGAATAGTGCACGGTACATCCAAACCGTCATCGAACCCATCGTTCTACCATTCCTAGACCGGCAAGGGAACTTGCTGTTCCAACAGGACAATGCACGTCCGCATGTATCCCGTGCCACCCAACGTGCTCTAGAAGGTGTAAGTCAACTACCCTGGCCAGCAAGATCTCCTGATCTGTCCCCCATTGAGCATGTTTGGGACTGGATGAAGCGTCGTCTCACGCGGTCTGCACGTCCAGCACGAACGCTGGTCCAACTGAGGCGCCAGGTGGAAATGGCATGGCAAGCCGTTCCACAGGACTACATCCAGCATCTCTACGATCGTCTCCATGGGAGAATAGCAGCCTGCATTGCTGCGAAAGGTGGATATACACTGTACTAGTGCCGACATTGTGCATGCTCTGTTGCCTGTGTCTATGTGCCTGTGGTTCTGTCAGTGTGATCATGTGATGTATCTGACCCCAGGAATGTGTCAATAAAGTTTCCCCTTCCTGGGACAATGAATTCACGGTGTTCTTATTTCAATTTCCAGGAGTGTACGATGATTATCAATGCAAAGTAGTTTCAAGCCCTATTATTCCTTGGAGCGTCCATTTACTCCATGGAATAGCTTCTCTGCTATCTATGATTTCTCTTATGAAAAGAAGGAATGCTTGCCGATTAGCTGTGAAAGAAGGAGGATGTATATGTATGTATTGTTGAGCTAGTCGCCATCTTGATGAGATTATGTATGAGAAGGAATTTAATACATGAACTAAACTAAAGTAAGTGTGTTCGCGTATTATTTAACTGATTATTATTGACAGTGTCTGCTTACTACGCTGTGTTGCACGGGATCAGTGGGGAACGTCTGATTTACACTGGACGAACCTGCCGTTTTGTATGCTCAAGATATCCAGTTACTTCAAATAAATAGGCCAACACGGTCTTACCAGCAGATCTCCGGTCTTCCCCATGTGATCACCGAAAGTTAATTATTATTACATATGTTTTCAGGAGATCGACTGACAATTTTCGTCGCACCGAGACTTCGAAATTGCTTCACTGCCTTATGGAATTTAAGTTAAGCTCAATTTAATCAGGATAGAACAGTATTGAACTGTGTGAATGTGATAAGCCTGCTTTGTGAATGAAAATTCCCTTAACATACGCATGTTTTTACTATCCTGATCTGTGAAGCTAAATCAGGCTGGTGTGAGAGAGGTTTTTAAATTTTTTTAATCCCAAACAAAAAAATATTAAACTCACCGACCGCTGGCGACACACATGAACTGTCCGACGGAGGGAGACTGGGACGGAACAACCGCTGGTTGGTCGTTCTGTTGGTCGTCTCATCGGCTGATGTATACTTCGTCCTTTCATCGTTTCTGGGCATGAGCAGTTGGTCAGTTGGCGTGGAGCAGCGAGAAAATCTCAGTGGCGCGTAGTTCGGCCGTTCTCGCTGGCGGCCTCTATTCGTTGTCGGAGTGAGTGGTGCTGTTCCCGTTGATACGAGGTTCGTGGCTCACCGATCCTGGACATGAAAGTTGAGTTTTGACTTAATCTACCAGCAAGTCACGACTGTCCACATTGTGTCGTTTCGAGTCTGTTGTCGGCTGTTGGGATATTCCCGCTAGCAACAACGTGTGTTTTCAAGTTGGCAAATTTTAGCCGCCCACCGGTGGAGTTTAACTGTACTTGGTTATTTGAATAGAAGTGCGCCGGCCGTGGTGGCCGTGCGGTTCTAGGCGCTACAGTCTGGAACCGAGCGACCGCTCCGGTCGCAGGTTCGAATCCTGCCTCGGGAATGGATGTGTGTGATGTCCTTGGGTTAGTTAGGTTTAATTAGTTCTAAGTTCTAGGCGACTGATGACCTCAGAAGTTAAGTACCATAGTGCTCAGAGCCATTTGAACCAATACAAGTGCACCAGTGGAGTCTTCTACCTTGTGGCCGTTAACTTTCTAGTTACCTGCCCTGGCCATTGACAAAAGTTCAGGCACTGATTTTCCTCATTATGTTGTCGCTGTCCAGCATGGTGTGTAGTTTGACAGCTCAATGTATAATTGGTTGTGGGCGCCAATACCTTCTACGTTGTTCCATTGAACTCACTGTTGTGTGCTGGTCGGGTGAAACGGAGGTTATCTTGTCGGTGTGACCGTTGACTGTCTTTCAGTTGGGTTGTCGTCGGATCGAGAATGGTTGGGCCGACCACCTGTCTCACCTAAGCGAGCGTTAGTGTTTGAATTCCAGGCCAACCCTCAGAACTTCTGAGTGCCCTTGGGTGTACTACCTTTTCTTGTTTGTTCTTGTTTCCTGTTGTTTGTACTTATATGGCTTCTAGACGATTTTTAGATTAAGATTGTTTTGCCCTTAAGGCAGCAGATGGTTTGGGCCTTCAGCCTTTGTTTTACGTAAAGCTTTTAGAATTTTTACAATTAACGTTATTGAGTGTTTAGTGTTGGGCCTTCAGCCGATTTTGAATTTAAGTTGTTTACTCTTAAGATTTCAGATTCTTGGAGCCTTCAGCCTCATTAAGGAACTGTTTTAAGATAAGGCTTTGCCTTTCAAATTTCTGATTTTGGTTGAGCTTTAAGTTATTGGCTTTCAGCCGTTTTTAAATTAATGTGGTCTTGCCCTTAAGGCATGAGATTGTACGGCGCATTCAGCCGCTAATTAAGTTCCAAAACTAAAGCTGTTCTTTACTTTTAATTTTCTTCTTGGTTCATGTAATGTTTGATCAAATAAAGCATTTCGCTCAGCACTATGTTCGGGCCTCTGCGTCGGCGAATTACCCGCCTGCGTTTCGCGCGCTAAAACGCCGGGAGGAAGGCAAACGACTTTCTTTTGCTTCTCGCCACCCTGAGGCGTATAAGGCCCCATTTAGTTCGTGGGAACTACAAAGCGCCCTGGCACGGTGCTCCGATACAGCCTCTGGGCCAGATGGCATCCACAATCAGATGCTCAAACACCTGTCCCCGGACTGTCAGCGATGTGTTCTTGCCATCTTCAACCGCATATGGGGCGATGGTGTTTTTCCGCCGCAGTGGCGAGAAATTACCTTCATTCCGGTGCTGAAGCCTGGTAAGTACCCGCTTAATGTGGATAGCTATCGGCCCATCAGCTTAACAAACACTCTGTGCAAGCTACTGGAACGTATGGTGAGTCGACGGCTGTGTTGGCTGCTCGAGTCTCGGGCTCTTTTGGCTCCGTGCCAGAGCGGCTTCCGTCAGGGCCGTTCCACTGCCGATACTTTGGTCTTCCTGAATCTGCAATCCGCACTGCTTTTTCCAGGCGCCAACACCTCGTCTCCGTCTTTTTAGACCTCTCCAGAGCATATGACACGACGTGGCGGCACCATATTCTCGCCACGTTGCACGGGTGGGGTCTCCAGGGTTCTCTCCCCATATTTATTAAGAATTTTTTATCTGTTCGGACATCCCGCGTTTTACTTGGCACATCCCATAGTTCACTTCATGCCCAGGAAAACGGCGTACCACAGGGCTCTGTATTGAGCGTGCCACTTTTCCTTGTGGTCATTAATGGCCTTGCAGCAGCAGTGGGGGCGTCTGCCTCACCCACGTTATATGCTGACGATTTCTGCATCTTTTTCAGCTCCTCCACCATTAGCGTTGCAGAACGTAGGTTGCAGGGAGCCATACGCATGGCGCAGTCGTGGGCCCTAGCCCATGGCTTTCAATTTTCTCCTGCGAAGACTTGTGTTATGCACATTTGTCGGCGTCGAACTATCTTCAGGATGCCATGCTCAGGGTTGTTGACACTTACCGTTTTCTGGGATTGCTGTTCGATGCCCGGCTTACTTGGCTTCCACATATTCGTCAGCTCAAGCGTCAGTGCTGGCAGCATCTGAATGCCCTCCGCTGCCTGAGCAACACAACTTGGGGTGCAGATCGTAATACGCTGCTGCAGCTCTACAAAGCCCTCGTGCTGTCCCGACTGGATTATGGGAGTGTGGCGTATGGCTCAGCGTCGCCCTCAGCATTGCAACTGCTGGACCCCATTTACCACTGTGGGGTTCGACAGGCGACAGGAGCACTCCGCACCAGTCCTGTTAATAGCCTACTTGCTGAGGCTGGGGTTCCTCTACTTCGCATCCGGCATCAACAACTCTTAGCCAACTATGCCGCCCACGTCCGTTGTTCGCCCCGTCACCCTAACTACCGTCTCCTTTTCGCTAATGCGGCCGTCCATATCCCACACCGGCGGCCGCGATCAGGCCATACAATTGGGATCCGTGTTTGGTCACTCCTTAGTGAACTCGAGTCTTTGCCTCTTCCATCTGCTTTTCAGGTCCACCCACATACACCACCTTGGTGTATTCGTCGGCCGCAGCTTCGGCTGGACCTCTCACGATGGCAAAAAGATTCAGTTCCTCCTGCAGTCTTGAGCCGCCAATTTCTTGCTCTCCTAGACGCATCCCGTGACTCGGAGGTTATCTATACCGATGGCTCGATGGTTGATGGCCTTGTGGGGCACGCTTATGATTACGCGGACTATGTAGACCAGCGCTCCTTGCCGGAAGGCTACAGTGTTTACACCGCAGAGCTATCAGCCATTTTTCGTGCCCTTGAGCGTATTCGTACCAGCACTGGAGAGTCCTTCGTCATTTGCAGTGACTCTCTCAGTAGTCTACAGGCTCTTGACCAGTGCTACCCACGCCATCCCATTGTTGTTGCCATCCAGGAGTCCGTTCACGCTCTTGAACAGCGTGGACGTTCGGTGGTGTTCATATGGACCCCGGGACACGTTGGGATAGCGGGAAACGAACTCGCCGATAAGTTAGCCAAAGAAGCTACCCGCAAACTGACGTTGGAGATCGGCCTCCCGGCAACTCATCTCCGATCGGTGTTGCGCCGTCGGGTCTTTGGGATGTGGGAAGACGAATGGCGCACTCTGTCTGCACCCAACAAGCTGCGGCGAGTGAAGGAGACCACGACTGTGTGGGGTCCTCCATGGGGGCCTCTCGCAGGGATTCTGTTGTTTTCTGTAGGCTCCGCATTGGTCACTCTTGGCTGACGCATGGCCATCTGCTGCGTCGAGAGGACTCCCCTCATTGTCGCTGTGGTGCAAACATGACGGTGGCCCATATGTTGTTGGAATGTATTTTAACCGCCCTCAGGCGAAGTTTTAATCTCCAGGGTGATTTATCATCTCTTTTAGGTGACAATGTGTCTATGGCAGAACGGGTTTTAAGTTTTATTCGCGCAAGCGGCTTTTATAGGTCCATCTAATCGACTCCACCCTAATCTTTTAGGCTGGAGGTTTTAACGTGTTGCAGAGTGTCTGGCTCATCCTTTTATTTTCGTGATCAGCCAGCCACGATCCTCTGCTGTACAGTTTTAATTCTTTCTGCCTTTCTTGTTTTTGTTGCTGTGCTCCGTTTTCCATGTTGCCTTACAATTGACCTTAGGGCTTTTCTTCCCCCGGAATTTTCTTTTAGTGTTTAGAATGACTGATGGATGGTTTCAATTTGCTCTGTGTGTTTATGAAACAAGGGACGGATGACCTTTGCAGTTTGGCCCCTTTAATCTTTAAACCAACCAATGTGGTCGAGGGTTTTCAGTGCTTTCCCAGAACGTGAATACCAGGCTGGTACCAACCACCCCCCTCCCCCCCCCCCCCCAGTTACACTATCCGCAAATACAATATGTGATCAAAAGTATCCGGACATTCCTAGACATACGTTTTTCATATTAGGTGCATTGTCCTGCCACCTACTGCCAGGTACTACATATCATTAGACATCGCGAGAGAGCAGAATGGGGCGCTCAGCGGAGCTCACGGACTTTGAACGTTGTCAGGTGATAAGGTGTCACTTGTGTCATACGTCTGTACGCGAGATTTCGACACTCCTAAACATCCCTATGTCTTCTGTTCCAGATGTGATAGTGAAATGGAAATGTGAAGGCACACGTACAGCATAAAAGCGTACAGGCCGACCTCGTCTGTTGACTGACAGAGACTGCCGACAGTTGAAGAGGGTCGTAATGCGTAATAGGCAGACTTCTATACGGACCATCACAAAGGAATTACGAACTGCATCAGGTTCCAGTGCAAGTACTATGACAGTGAGGCAGGAGGTGAAAAAACCTGGATTTCATGGTCGAGCGGCTGCTCATAAGCTACACATCACGCCATTAAATGCCAAACGACTCCGCGCTTGGTGTAAGGAGCGTAAACATTGGACGATTGAACAGCGGAAAAACGTTGTGTGGAGTGACGAATCATGAAACAGAATTTGGCGATCCTATGGCTGGGTGTGGGTATGGCGAACGCCCGGTGAACGTCATCTGCCAGCATGTGTAGTGCCAACAGCAAAATTCGGAGGCGGTGGTGTTATGGTGCGGTCGTGTTTTTCGTGGAGGAGGCTTGCACCCATTGTTGTTTTGCGTAACACTATCACAGCACAGGCCTACATTGATGTTTTAGCACCATCTTGCTTCCTACTGTTGAAGAGCAATTCGGGGATGGCGATTGCATCTTTCAACACAATCGAGCACCTGTTCATAATGCACGGCCTGTGGCGGAATGCTTACACGATATAACAACCTTGTAATGGACTGGCCTGCACAGAGCTCTGACCTGAAACCTATAGAACATCTTTGAGAAGTTTTGGAACACTGTTCTAGGCCTCACCAACCGACATCCAAACCTCTCCTCAGTGCAGCACTCTGTGAAGAATGGGCTGCCATTCCCCAAGGACTTGACTGAATGTTTGCCTGTGAGAGTGGAAGCTGTCATCAAGGCTAATGGTGGCCCAACACAATATTGGATCCCAACATTACCGATGGAGGGCGCCATGAACTTGTAAGTCATTTCCAGGCAGTTGTCTGGATACATAGTGTACTTAGAAAAGTGTTCACGCAGTTCCAGATGAGTTAACAGTAGACAGTTGGGGTATACAAATTCTGTCCCGGCAGAAAGGTGGGAGGAGAGGGGGAAGGAACAGCATCCTTCACCCTCTACGGTAACTTTGCACATCCGAAAAGCAGCGCTGGGTTCGATAGGAGATAGTAAATGGCATGTTTCTGTGCAGGTGTTCAGATAGTATCACCAAGCCACCCCGATATCTGCTCGAGAGCCGTAAGGCTCTAACGCTTGGCAGACCTATCTGCCCAGGTCGAGCTTTGCTATGTTCATTCACTCGTTTGATGTGATTTCTAGCATTAAGATCGTAAACTACTCACACAGCTTTTCGTGTGAATATTTTGTTTAGTTTTCCCTGCACGTTTTAGAAATATGACGTTTAATTGTCTTTGTCTTATTATCTTTCTTAGTCTGCTGAATGAGAATGGAAGGCTGAGGCAGAAATGTTGATGTAAGAAAGAGCCTATTCAGGAATGCAATTTTCGTCTCACGCTGTTTAACCTGTACAGCGAAGAAGAAACTAAGAAATAACTAAGGAACTAAAAGATACGTAGTTCCAGAGAACGGAATAAAACTGAATGTGAAATGATACCAGTGATGAGAGCCAATGTTGACATGGTGTCCTGTGTGGAAGTGACGAAGATTTTTCGGTCCAGTCGAGTGGGATGAACAGTCTATTCAGCACAAAATACTACGTAAACCAAAGAAAGAGGAAACCACTGAGGAGTAGAAGAACTGATATTAACGAAAAGCTTATAAAAATCGTGGTCAATGTAGTGAGTACTTAAACTACATTGGACGCAAACTAAATGATGATAGACGAAGCAGGAATGATATAAGGAGACTAGTGCAGACAATGAGGGCATCCTTCTGCACAAGAAGTGGAGTAGTTCGTAACTTAGACCCTAATTTCAGCAAGAAATTTCTGAGTTGTGGGTCTGGAACATTGTATAGACTGTGGGAAAATCGGTGAAGTAGAGAATCGAAGCGTTTGAGATGTGGTGTTACAGAAGGATGATAACGTTGACTAATAAAAAAAAACAAATAAATAGATCTTCCACAGACTCAGAGAGGTAACAGATGTACGAAAAACACTGTCTAGAACAAGTGAGATGAAGGACATCAGTTAAGACTTCAGGGAATAACTTCCACGGCTCTAGAGCCTTCAAATTTCGTCCGTGCGATGGCGACCCACTGAGAGATGTGGTCTGCCCAGAATGCCATGGCCGGTAGGTGTGCAGACGGCAGGGGATGCGTGGGGAGAACAGTGGTGGGGGTTACGGACCCCATGTAGAGGAAATGCTGAGCGATGGAGGGGATGTACCGTTCTAAACCGAAGTCTACACTCACATTTTTTGTAAATATTGAGAGGGACCCCTCCAGGTGCACACTTGCATGATGACCATTCAAAAAGATCTACTGTCACCTCTGCTTTGGTTAGTATCTAAAAAGAATTCCGCCAAAGATGTAGCAATTTATTTTCGCCTGGCTTATTCATCATGTGTAACTTTCAGAGAAGCGTCATATGTGCTGAACTTTGAGTGAAACCTGCATATTTCTCTGGTTGTCTTGTTAAAATTTGCTTCTTTTGCCAACACACTGTGTTTACACAGTCTCACTTCGCTAACTTGTTGTGCAGACAATTGCTAGAGAATTCTGAAACGGTGATTTACTACGTTTATGAAGTGAGGAACTGAGGAAAAGTAGGGTCAGTAGCTTATAAAAAAGCGCATCCTCCAAAAAATAGAAAAAAGTCTAATGTCTTCACTTATGTTTTTCCAAAATCCATAACATTTCTCGTTTCCCTTAAAAATTACGTTCTATCATCGAAAAGTCTGTAGTTATTAGAAGAACACAGTAAGTAAAAAAGTTTTTCTTAGTGTTATTTTCCAGAATCTCGTCTCAATATCTGAAACCGTTTTATGAAATATGACGGACGTTGTGGATATTTGAGTCGGGCTTTATCGCAAGCGCGGCAGGATCGCTAATTAGTGTGCTGTGTCAGATCAGTTTTCTCGTGATCAGTGACTCACAGATGCCTCTACCCCAGTCTAAAGAAGAATTCAACATGTTAGCTAAATTCCACATGCATTAACATATTATGTAATATGCACTAAACACACAATCATAGCGACCTCTACTTTCCATTGGAAACATTTCCAAATATGATGCAGTGTCTTATTTCTACGTAAATATCACAGTAATTCTGACAATTAGCAAAATGATGGGCACATCATCATGAAAATGACATATAAAGCTGTAAGTGAAACAAAAATGAAATTTTTTATCGAATATTTTGTGTAAAATCTTTTAAGAAATATTTGAGGATGTGCACCTCGATCCTGTCAACGCTGACCGGCCGAAAGGTGAAACATCGTCCTCCGCTTCCAAACAAACGAATGGACTCGCCCAGCGCCTTGGACGAAAATGGGTCGCTGCGCATCGGCCACTGTATCCTTTGTGGACTCTACTCGAATCCTATTGGTGGAAGACATTTTGTAGATACACTACTGGCCATTAAAACTGTTACACGAAGAATAAATGCATATGATAAA
Source organism: Schistocerca nitens (assembly GCF_023898315.1). NCBI lineage: Eukaryota > Metazoa > Arthropoda > Insecta > Orthoptera > Acrididae > Schistocerca > Schistocerca nitens. The sequence continues at coordinate 1,222,703,773 of NC_064614.1, forward strand.
CGGGTATTCTTTGGACAAATATATTATACTAGAACTGACATGAGATTACATTTTCACGCAGTTTGGGTGCATAGATCCTGAGAAATCAGTACCCAGAACAACCACCTCTGGCCGTAATAACGGCCTTGATACGCCTGGGCATTGAGTCAAACAGAGCTTGGATGGCGTGTACAGGTACAGCTGCCCATGCAGCTTCAACACGATACCACAGTTCATCGAGAGCGTATTGTGGGGAGCCTGTTGCTCGGCCACCATTGACCAGACGTTTTAAATTGGTGAGAGATCTGGAGAATGTGCTGGCCAGGGCAGCAGTCGAACATTTTCTATATCCAGAAAGGCCCGCACAGGACCTGCAACATGCGGTCGTGCATTATCCTGCTGAAATGTAGGGTTTCGCTGGGATCGAATGAAGGGTAGAGCCACGGGTCGTAACACATCTGAAATGTAACGTCCACAGTTCAAAGTGCCGTCAGTGCGAACAAGAGGCGACCGAGACGTGTAACCAATGGCACCCCATACCATCAATCCGGGTGATACGCCAGTATGGCGATGACGAATACATGCTTCCAATGTGCGTTCACCGCGATGTCGCCAAACACGGATGCGACCATCATATAAACAGAACTTGGATTCTTCCGAAAATGACGTTTTGCCATTCGTGCACCCAGGTTCGTCGTTGAGTACACCATCGCAGGCGATCCTGTCCGTGATGTAGCGTCAAGGGTAACCACAACCATGGTCTCCGAGCTGATAGTCCATGCTGCTGCAAACCTCGTCGAACTATTCGTGCAGATGGTTGCTGTCTTGCAAACGTACCCATCTGTTTACTTAGCGATCGAGACGTGGCTGCACGATCCGTAACAGCCATGCGGATAAGATGCATGTCATCTCGACTGCTAGTGATACGAGGCCGTTGGGATCCAGCACGGCGTTCCGTATTACCCTCCTGAACCCACCGATTCCATATTCTGCCAACAATCATTGGATTTCGACCAAAGCGAGCAGCAATGTCGCGATAGGATAAACCGAAATCGCGATAGGGTACAATCCGTCCTTTATGAAAATCGGAAACGTGATGGTACGCATTTCTCCTCCTTACACGAGGCATCACAACAACGTTTCACCAAGCAACGCTTGTCAACTGCTGTTTGTGTATGAGAAATCGGTTGGAATCTGTCCTCATGTCAGCACGTTGTTTGTGTCGCCACCGGCGCCGCTCTGAAAAGCTAATCATTGGCATATCACAGCATTTACTTCCTGTCGGTTAAATTTCGCTTCTGTAGCATGTCATCTTCGTGGTGTAGGAATTATAATGCCAGTAGTGTGGTATACTGCAGGGGAGAGAGAGAGAGAGAGAGAGAGAGAGAGAGAGAGGAGGTGGTATAAAGTTACGGATGTGGCGAAAAGTTACAGATCACCAGACTTTGCACCAGTGTTCTAGATTAAGTTGCAGATCTGTGCGCATTCCGTCACATACTTATACACAACAAGGAAGGGGCCATTGAAGTATAGCCTTTCCTATTAGGCAGTGGACCTAACGTTTGGGGTATAGCTGACAGTTAAATAAGTAAACTAACTCAGTACTTGCCTGGGTTGATTTTTAATTCTTGATTATACCGTTTTTATAGCAACTACACTCCTGGAAATGGAAAAAAGAACACATTGACACCAGTGTGTCAGACCCACCATACTTGCTCCGGACACTGCGAGAGGGCTGTACAAGCAATGATCACACGCACGGCACAGCGGACACACCAGGAACCGCGGTGTTGGCCGTCGAATGGCGCTAGCTGCGCAGCATTTGTGCACCGCCGCCGTCAGTGTCAGCCAGTTTGCCGTGGCATACGGAGCTCCATCGCAGTCTTTAACACTGGTAGCATGCCGCGACAGCGTGGACGTGAACCGTATGTGCAGTTGACGGACTTTGAGCGAGGGCGTATAGTGGGCATGCGGGAGGCCGGGTGGACGTACCGCCGAATTGCTCAACACGTGGGGCGTGAGGTCTCCACAGTACATCGATGTTGTCGCCAGTGGTCGGCGGAAGGTGCACGTGCCCGTCGACCTGGGACCGGACCGCAGCGACGCACGGATGCACGCCAAGACCGTAGGATCCTACGCAGTGCCGTAGGGGACCGCACCGCCACTTCCCAGCAAATTAGGGACACTGTTGCTCCTGGGGTATCGGCGAGGACCATTCGCAACCGTCTCCATGCAGCTGGGCTGCGGTCCCGCACACAGTTAGGCCGTCTTCCGCTCACGCCCCAACATCGTGCAGCCCGCCTCCAGTGGTGTCGCGACAGGCGTGAATGGAGGGACGAATGGAGACGTGTCGTCTTCAGCGATGAGAGTCGCTTCTGCCTTGGTGCCAATGATGGTCGTATGCGTGTTTGGCGCCGTGCAGGTGAGCGCCACAATCAGGACTGCATACGACCGAGGCACACAGGGCCAACACCCGGCATCATGGTGTGGGGAGCGATCTCCTACACTGGCCGTACACCACTGGTGATCGTCGAGGGGACACTGAATAGTGCACGGTACATCCAAACCGTCATCGAACCCATCGTTCTACCATTCCTAGACCGGCAAGGGAACTTGCTGTTCCAACAGGACAATGCACGTCCGCATGTATCCCGTGCCACCCAACGTGCTCTAGAAGGTGTAAGTCAACTACCCTGGCCAGCAAGGTCTGCGGATCTGTCCCCCATTGAGCATGTTTGGGACGGTTCCGCACTTACGTTTAGTGAAAAAAATACGAGCTTACGGAATATCGGACCAGGTTTGTGATTGGATTCAGGATTTCCTAGAAGAAAGAACACAACATGTCATTCTTAACGGTTCAAAATCTGCAGATGTAGAGGTAATTTCGGGAGTACCGCAATATACATAAATGACTTAGTTGACAACATCGGTAGCTCCGTGAGGATATTTGCAGATGACACGGTTGTCTACAAGAAAGTAGCAACATCAGAAGACTCGTACGTACTCCAGGAAGACCTGCAGAGGATTAATGAATGGTGCGACAGCTGGCAGCTTTCCCTAAACGTAGATAAATGTAATATAATGCGCATACATAGGGGCAGAAATCCATTCCAGTACGATTATGCCATAGGTGGTAAATCATTGGAAGCGGTAACGACCGTAAAATACTTAGGAGTTACTATCCGGAGCGATCTGAAGTGGAATGATCACATAAAACAAATAGTGGGAAAAACAGGCGCCAGGTTGAGATTCATAGGAAGAATTCTAAGAAAATGCGACTCATCGACGAAAGAAGTAGCTTACAAAACGCTTGTTCGTCCGATTCTTGAGTATTGCTCATCAGTATGGGACCCTTACCAGGTTGGATTAATAGAAGAGATAGACATGATCCAGCGAAAAGCAGCGCGATTCGTCATGGGGACATTTAGTCAGCGCGAGAGCGTTACGGAGATGCTGAACAAGCTCCAGTGGCGGACACTTCAAGAAAGGCGTTACGCAATACGGAGAGGTTTATTATCTAAATTACGAGAGAGCACATTCCGGGAAGAGATGGGCAACATATTCCTACCGCCCACATATATCTCGCGTAATGATCACAACGAAACGATCCGAGAAATTAGAGCAAATACGGAGACTTACAAGCAGTCGTTCTTCCCACGCACAATTCGTGAATGGAACAGGGAAGGGGGGATCAGATAGTGGTACAATAAGTACCCTCCGCCACACACCGTAAGGTGGCTCGCGGAGTATAGATGTAGATGTAGATGTAGATGTAGATGAAGCGTCGTCTCACGCGGTCTGCACGTCCAGCACGAACGCTGGTCCAACTGAGGCGCCAGTGGAAATGGCATGGCAAGCCGTTCCACAGGACTACATCCAGCATCTCTACAATCGTCCCCATGGGAGAATAGCAGCCTGCATTGCTGCGAAAGGTGGATATACACTGTACTAGTGCCGACATTGTGCATGCTCTGTTGCCTGTGTCTATGTGCCTGTGGTTCTGTCAGTGTGATCATGTGATGTATCCGACCCCAGGAATGTATCAATAAAGTTTCCCCTTCCTGGGACAATGAATTCACGGTGTTCTTATTTCAATTTCCAGGAGTGTAATAAAAATATTATAACACAGTGACATTCCACGTAAATAACGCACCTGGCGAGACCCACGCATGTGTCCAGATCAGTTCCCACCACAAAAGGAATAAAAGTTATAAAATTAATCCTTTAATTCTGATCAAAGATTCGAACTCTCAACAAAATTCCGAGTAGACTGATACCAACCTCGAACCGCTAAGTTAATTAACTGACAAGTCGTCAGTGTTTATGTTTTTTTTTTTTTGTTTTGGTGTTAGGGCGCAAAACTGCTATGGTTATTAGCGCCCGGTCTGCGAATTATGAAAAGGTAAAAACCGTAAATGGAAACCAGCAGCAATGGGAACGAAACTCAAAAAATTGGAGAAACTGAAAGCAGAAGGAAAGCTTAAAAAACCACTACAGAAAGGGATGGTTGTTCTCCAAAAAGATCTTCAAATGACTGACGTCATCTCACTGGCACTAATAAACTCGAGAACGCGATCGGCTGAGCGCGTGTCTTCTGCTAAAATGGACGATATTTCAGGCGACAGCTGTAGACGGGCGCGTAACGGAGTAAAAGGTGTCTTACCGTCCACAGCTGAGAGCAGTGGGGACAAAGTGGAGGAGGATCGCCGCTTAAAAGATGTCGATGGCTAAAAAGACAGTGCCCTATCCGGAGTCTAGTTAAAATTACCTCCTCCCGACGACGCGTTCGGGAGGAAGAGGTCCAAGCACAGGGAAGAGCTTTCACGTCCCGCAATTTATTATGGGGACGTGTCGACCAGTGTGCATGCCATAAAAGAACAACACGACGAGATAAAACACTCCGTAGATCGTCGAAGGGAGTCGTGCGAATAGCTGGCCGAAGAAGAGACTGCAGCCTTGGCCGCTATATCGGCCGCCTCATTTCCACAGATACCAACGTGTCCTGGAATCCAGAGGAACGTCACCGAGACGCCACCCCCCTCCCCTCCCAGTGGAGCAAGTGGAGGCAGTCCTGAATCCGGTGGACCAGAGGGTGGACAGGGTAGAGAGCTTGGAGACTGAGGAGAGAGCTGAGAGAATCTGAACAGATAACATACTGTATCCGCTGATGGTGACGGATGTATTGGACAGCCTGGAGAATAGCGTAAATTTTCGCAGTATAAACCGAAAAATGGTCGGGAAGGCGAAATCGATTTGGGATGTCGCCAACAATATAGGCACACCCTACACCAAACGATGTTTTTGAGCCGTCAGTGTAAATAAATGTGGCTTCCTTCATTTGTGCACATAGAGCAGTAAATGCCCGACGATAAACAAGTGAAGGGGTACCATCCTTGGGAAACTGACAAAGGTCACGGACCAGGCAGGTCCGGGGACGGAGCCAACGTGGTGCTGTACCCCAAGTTGTCAAGAAAGTTTTAGGAAAGCGGAAGGAAAGAGAATGGAGCAGTTGACGGAAGCGGACTCCCGGTGGTAGTAGGGAGGAAGGGCGGCCTGCATACCCTAAATCCAAGGAGGCGTCGGAAAAAATGTCATGCTAATGCAGGCATGGAGGACTTAGAAGGACAGCTCGCCGATTGGACAGCGGAGGTTCAGCAGTCTCATCATAAAGGCTTTCCACAGGGCTGGTGTAAAAAGCTCCAGACACTAAACGTAATCCACTGTGGTGGATAGAGTCGAGACGCCGAAGAATAGACGGCCGAGCAGAGGAGTAAACTATGCTGCCATAGTCCAATTTCGAGCGCACTAAGGTGCAATAGAGGCGGAGAAGGACCACTCGGTCTGCTCCCCAGGAGGTACCATTCAGGACACGGAGGGTGTTTAGGGATCGCAGGCAGCGAGCCGAAAGATAGGAAACGTGGGAGGACCAGCACAGTTTTCTGTCAAACATAAGACCCAAGAATTTAGCGACGTCCGAAAACGGAAGGTTGACAGGTCCTAGATGTAAGGAAGGTGGAAGAAACTCCGTACGACGCCAAAAATTAACACAAACGGTCTTACTGGGAGAAAAGCGGAAGCCTGTTTCGATGCTCCAAGAGTTGAGGCGATCGAGACAGCTTTGAAGACGTCGTTCAAGAAGGCTGGTCCGTTGAGAGCAGTAGTAGATCGCAAAATCGTCCACAAAGAGGGAGCCCGAGACATCAGGAAGGAGGCAATCCATAATTGGATTTATGGCAATGGCAAACAGTACAACACTTACCATGGAGCCCTCGGGTACCCCGTTTTCTTGGGAGAAAGTACGGGAGAGAGTAGTGTTCACCCGCACTTTAAATGTGCGTTCTGCCATAAATTCGCGAAGAAAAAGGGGCAACCGACCGCGAAAGCCCCAAGAGAACAGTGTGCGGAGGATGCCTGTCCTCCAACAGGTATCGTATGCTCTCTGCAGATCGAAAAATATTGTTACTGTTTGGCGTTTCCGGAGAAAATTGTTCATGATATAAGTAGAGAGCAACAAGATGGTCAACTGCAGAATGATGCTTTCGGAAACCGCATTCGGCAGATGTTAAAAGACTGCAGGACTTCAGCCACCAAGCTAAACGGCAATTCACCATACGCTCCAAAACATTACATACACTACTCGTGAGAGAAATGGGGCGATAGCTAGAGGGGAGATGTTTGTCCTGTCCAGGTTTTGGAACAGGAACGACGATAGCTTCCCGCCATCGTCTGGGAAAAGTACTGTCGGTCCAAATTCCATTATAAAGGCGAAGGAGGTAACGCAGACTATGGTATGATAAATGCAGCAACATTTGGATGTGGATACCATCCGGTCCTGGGACGGAGGAGCGAGGAGAAGAGAGTGCATGTTGGAGTTCCCGCATGGAGAAAACAGTATTGTAGCATTCGCGATTTTGAGAGGAGAAAGCAAGAGGTCGCACTTCCGCCGCACGTTTCTTCGGGAGAAATGCTGGCGGGTAATTTGAAGAGCTCGAAATCTCAGCAAAGTGTTGACCCAATGAGTTAGAAATTGCGACGGGGTCCACTAATGTATCATGCGCGACAGTGAGCCCAGAGACCGGGGAGAAACTAGGCGCGCCTGATAACCGTCGAATCCGACTCCAAACTTCCGAAGAGGGAGCGAAGGTGTTAAATGAGCTAGTAAAGAAGTCCCAGCTTGCCTACTTGCTTTCGCGGATGACGCGACGACACCGCGCACGGAACTGCTTATAGCGGATACAGTTGGCCAAAGTAGGATGGTGTCTGAAAACGCGAAGAGCACGTCGCCGCTCACGTATTGCGTCACGGCATGCCTCGTTCCACCAAGGAACTGGGGGGCGCCGGGGCAATTCGGAGGTGCGAGGTATTGAACGTTCCGCAGCTGTAAGAATAACGTCTGTAATATGGTTGACCTAGTGACGAAAAAAGTGTCCAATCGGCTTGGGCAAACTTCCAGCGTCTCGGGCGCATATATGGCAGTAGTGGCTGCAATCGAAGGACACATGGAAAGTGGTCACTTGAGTGTGTATCAGCAAGGGCGAACCATTCGAAGCGCCGAGCTAGCGGAACAGTACCGACCGAAAGGTCCAAATGAGAGAAACTTGTCGTGGAGGCAGACAAAAATGTAGGGTCCCCAGCGTTGAGGCAAACTAGATCCGCTTGGTGGAAGACGTCTAGCAATAGTGAGCCACGAGGACATGGATGCGGAGATCCCCAAAGCGGGTGGTGGGCATTGAAGTCCCCAACCAGCAAATAGGGGGGTGGAAGCTGACCAAGAAGATGAAGGAGATCAGCTTGTGCCATTGATGTGGACGATGGAATGTACGCAGTACAAAGAGAGAAGGTGTATCCAGAAAGACGGACAGCGACTGCTTGAAAGGAAGTGTTTAAGGGGATTGGGTGATAATGGAGAGTATTATGGAGAAGAATCTTGAGTCCTCCATGTGCTGGAGTGCCTTCAACAGAGGGGAGATCAAATCGGACTGACTGAAAATGGGGGAAGACAAAGCGGTCGTTGGGACGCAGCTTTGTTTCCTGAAGATAGAAGATGACCGGCGAGTAGGATCGTAGGAGGGTCGTCAATTCATCCCGATTGGCTCGAATGCCGCGGATATTTCAATGGATAATGGACAGGGTGGACAGAAAATGGATGTGACCAAGGTTGCCGTCAACTCAACGACTGCTCAGAGCTTGCGACCGACAGCGTGGAACGGCACTCAGCCGAAGGCAAAAGATCCTGATCCATAGGTTGTTCAGGAGCAGCTCCTGCCATCAGCGATCGGCCGGTTGATCGGCCACCAGCAGTGCGCCTCGGTGACACAGAAGACGGCCGAGGGCGGTTACCGCCAGGTGGTGCTGTAGATGAGACACGCCGTGGCGGAAAAGGAGAGGAACTGGGTTTCTTATTAGCCTTCTTGGAAACATGATGTTTAGATGAAGGAGGAACTGATGGTTGTGAAGTTGGGGTACATAAAAGATCTTTAGGAGTATGCTCTTTTTTGGAAGTCCGGGTCCTTGACTTTTGGGATCGAGATTTAGCAGAACCCGATGAAGGGTGAGCCATAGATTGAGCAGGCGAAAGTGGGGAGGTTGAACGGGCGATCTTTGCGCTGGCCGATCTGACGACCGTGTCTGCGTGGCCGCCTCCTTTGTTGGCCGAGGAGAGGCAAGGACAGTGCTGTATTTTCCTGTCTGAGGCACAGTGGGCTTTCGACTTGCGAATAATTTTCGAGCAGCAAAGGTCGACACCTTTTCCTTCACTCTGATTTCCTGAATGAGCTTTTCGTCTTTAAAAATGGGGCAATCTCGAGAGGAAGCACCGTGGTCACCCATACAGTTGATGCAACGAGGGGATGGAGGTGGACAAGCACCCTCATGGGCATCCTTGCCACATGTAACACATTTGGCAGGGTTGGAACAAAACTCGCTGGTGTGATTGAACCGCTGGCACCGATAGCAACGCGTAGGGTTTGGGACGTAGGGGCGAACGGAAATTATCTCATAGCCCGCTTTTATTTTCGATGGGAGTTGAACTCCGCCAAATGTCAAGAAGACAGTTCGGGTTGGAACGATGTTCGTGTCATCCCTTTTCATAACTATATGAACAGCCGTTACGCCCTGGTCAGACAGGTAGTGCTGAATTTCCTCGTCAGACAATCCGTCGAGGGAGCATGTGTAAACGACTCCACGTGAGGAATTTAAAGTGCGGTGTGCTTCAACCCGGACAGGGAAGGTGTGGAGCAGTGAAGTACGCAGCAATTTTTGTGCCTGGAGGGCTCTGACTGTTTCTAACAACAAGGTGCCATTCCATAATCTGGAACAAGACTTTACAGGACCTGCAATTGCGTCGACACCTTTCTGAATAATGAAAGGGTTGACCGTGCAGAAGTCATGACCTTCGTCAGACCGAGAAACAACAAGGAACTGTGGCAACGATGGAAGAACTGTCTGTGGCTGAGACTCAGTGAACTTACGCTTGTGAGCAGACATAGTGGAAGATAAGGAAACCATTGCGGAAGAATCCCCCATGATTACCGGCGTCTCTGATGGCGCGCTCCTCCCTTGTGGGGGCCCTCTCTGAGGGCACTCCCGCCTTAGGTGACTGTTCACACCTCAGGTCACACCTCCCGGCAAACGGACGGAGGGACCAATCGGCACTTTCGGAAGGTATCAGCTCAGGTAATTACCCCTCCCTGCGCCTGGCCCTTACCATGGGGTACGTACGTGTCCTACCTGTCTACCCGGGGCGGGGAATTACGCGTTACCCCGTCACCGGCTACGTACGAAAATGTGTGGGTCGGCCTTCAGACACGCACAGGGAGGAAGAAAGAGAAAGGGAAAAACAAAGAAATGGAAAGGAAAGAAGAGAGGTCTCAAACGCCGAAGCGGAGAAAAGGGTAAAGAGAAGAGGTAAGGAAAAGAGAAGGACAAAGGAAGGATGAAGACATGCAAGCAGAAAAGGCGAAGAATGCGTTACATTTACGAGCGTCTGTCTCCGGACGTAGGCACAAACCATACTTCCAGAGGGGGAGAAAGGGAAGGAAAGAGCCAGAGGCGAGGGAAGGGGGGGGCGAAGATGGGGGATAGGGAAGGATGCGGAAAAGGAAGGTATGCAGCCCGGAAAGGAAGGAGGGCCACATTAGCTCGAGGTCCCGTGCTCGCTACGCACGTATCCACAAAAGAGTTGTGGGCCCTCTGGGGGGGGGGGGGGGTCAGTGTTTATTGCGCATTCAGTACTTCTGAACTGATTTTCCCAGCTCAGCAGACACTACCAATTTATTGTCTATGTAGATGATCTTCACTGGAGCTGGTAGGATAATTCTGGCAGCTGCATGGGATTAGCAGAGGGGTCTTGGCGCTGCAATCATGGACTGTGCGGCTGATCCCGGCGGAGGTTCGAGTCCTCCCTCAGGCATGGGTGTTTGTGTTTGTCCTTAGGATAATATAGGTTAAATAGTATGTAAGCTTAGGGACTGATGACCTTAGCAGGTAAGTCCCATAAGATTTTACACACATTTGAACATTTTTTTGATAATTTTGACATTTCCTAATTATTTAATATAAAAAACTCCGAGGACGGCGAAATCTGTCTCAGTTTCCTGGCAATTATTTAGAATATTCGTTGAAGCTACACAGTGACGGAGACATACACATTTCTCCTATGTTCTGGGAGTCAGCGCCATGTCGGGCCACCCAACTTGAAGGCAGGAACATCGTTGCTCCGACAGACAAAAACAGCAGATACGATTACATCTCCAATACCTGTTAGGTTGGCTACAAGGCCTTAAAAGTACACTGCGTAGGTGCACTGTAGTTCATCGACCGAGTCTCAGCCCGTAGAGCAGCTCTCTGCACCATTTCGTTGCAGTTTCTAAATATGTCAACATCACCATGTTCAATGTGCAGCAGTTATCGCCATCCTGTGGCAAGTGTTGTTTTCCATTACCTTGGGAGCAGCCTTGTGTTGGCCATCAGCGAGCTGCTCGTGCAGTTTAGCATCAGCGCGATATACCGGCTCTGCATATCGACATGTATCGTGGGAAGCTCCATTTTCCGAGCCCTGTTACTGTAACCGCCTTCTTAACCCACGTGTAGCTTCTCTCGTTACAGTGATTCATGTTAATTCATTTCTACACTCTCAATAGTGACCGGTCTTTATTGTAAAGGCGTTATTGTTTGTGGGACCTTTTGTCCATTCCTCGCCCAACTGCTGCATTGTTGTGAGTGACAGTTTTCGAAGCTTTTAACAGAGCTACGTATCATTTACGTATCCATTTCTAAACAGATGCGTTGTAAGACCATACCAAGTTTCACTAGTCTGTAGCTTCGCTGCTGTCGCTTTTTGTTAATCAGTTCTTTGCTACATCTACATCGATACTCTGCAAATCACATTTAAGTGCCTGGCAGAGGACTCATCGCACCACCTTCAGAATTGTCTATTATTCCAATCTCGTATGGTGCGCGACAAGAACGAACATCTGTATCTTTCTGTAGGAACTCTGATGTCCCCTATTTTATCATGGTGATCGTTTCTCGCTATGTAGGTCGGCGTCAGCAAAATATTTTCGGATTCGGAGGAGAAACTTGGTGATTGGAATTTCGTGAGAAGAGTCCGTCGCAACGAAAAACGCCTTTCTTTTAATGATGTCCAGCCCAAATCCTGTATCATTTGTGTGACACTCTCTCCCATATTTTGCAGATAATACAAAACGTGCTGCCGTTCTTTGAATTTTTTCGATGTACTTCGTCAGTCCTATCTGGTAAGGACCCCACTCCGCCCAGCAGTATTTTAAAATAGAACGGACGAGCGTTGTGTAGGCAGTCTCCTTAGAAAATGTAACTAAGTCTCCTGCCAATAAAAGGCAGTCTTTGGTTAGCTTTCCTCACAATTTTCTATGTGCTCCTTCCAGTTTGAGTTCTTCGTAATTGTAATTCCCAGGTATTTAGTTGAATTTACAGCCTTTAGATTTGATTCATTTATCGTGTAACCGAAGTTTAACGGATTTCTTGGATGTGTGTATGACCTCCACTTTTCGTTATTTAGGACCAACTGCCAATTTTCGCACCATACATATACCTTTTCTAGATCGTTTTGCAATTTGTTATGATCTACTGATGACTTTACTAGTCGAACGACAGCTTCATCTGCAAACAACCGCCGGCCGCGGTGGTCTCGCAGTTCTAGGCGCTCAGTCCGGAACTGCGAGACTGCTACGGTCGCAGGTTCGAATCCTGCCTGGGGCATGGATGTGTGTGATGTCCTTAGGTTAGTTAGGTTTAAGTAGTTCTAAGTTGTAGGGGACTGATGACCACAGATGTTAAGTCCCATAGTGCTCAGGGCCATTTGAACCATTTTGCAAACAACCTAAGCGGGCCGCTCAGATTGTCTCCCAAATCGTTTCTATAGATAATGACAGCAAAGGTCCTATAACACTACCTTGGGGAACGCTAGAAATCACTTCCGTTTTACTCGATGACTTTTCGTCAATTACTACGAACTGTAACCTCTCCGACAGGAAATCACGAATCTAGTCACACAACTGAGACGGTATTCCATACGCACGCAATTTCACTACATGCCGCTTATGTGGAAATTTGACATCCATCCTGCTGCATATCGACGGTAGGTGACGAAAAATCTAGTGTAAGAAACGAAGTCCGACGCCTGAGACAGAAGACCAGCTGTTGAGTGATTTGGCCAGGGAACAATGGTAGTTGATACGTCTCTGAAGGCCGTCTCTTCCACCTTTTGTTGATGTGTATCAATTCGGCCTCTTAGCAGGAGAGACGATAGAGAACCCATCCACAGTCACAGCTATTAACCCAGCAAACACGCTACAGTATCAGCAGTCACAACGAAAGGCAACTCATTTTACGTCTGTCGATATTTATTTTAATGTAAAGTTATATCAACTTGTTAAAAGAGACAAGGGTTTTAATAATAGCTACTACCTGCTAATGCGCTTTTTACGCTGTCTATTACATTACTGAAGCGACTGTAAAAATCTGATAAAAAATTGACATTGTTTAGTTATGGCGTTTTATTAACGGCACAGCTAATGGAATTATTGGAGTACTCATTTTAATTAGTCCCATTGACCCGGCTGTCGGCCACCGTTATGAAGGAGAGGTGAAATATGAATTTAGCCACATACGTCACACAAAAGCTCTTCAGCGCCACACACGCTGACACCGGCGCTACGGACGCTGCTGTGTTTCCATTTCAGAATTGGCCGACAGGCTGCGCTAACAGCGACCCGTGACCGCGCTTTGTTCAGCGTCCGTTCGCGATATTGTTTTCTGGAGCGCTGTGCCGCTGCAAATAATCCCAGATATCAAACCCAAGTTAAGCCTATACTCTAACGATAAGGGACGAGGTGCACAACACTGCCTCCGTCAGAGGTGTCACATACATGCAAGGGTCTTCAGAAACTGTCACCTTTACGTGTGCTTCGAAGTCCAATACTGATAATTCTTTGTATATGACGCTGTTAACCGAATACGTTTTGAGCTGGAGTCGTCAAATTTTATCTCTGACAAAATAAAAATATCAGATAAATCGTGACAGAGAAATGAAATTTTTTAACGTCTGTTGACAGTTGCTACGACTTATTTAGAAATAGGGAGCATACTAGAATGAAAGTCTTTCTTTATACCTCTCTTCTGGGTCTTCAATGAAACCAATAAAAAGTACTAAACCCGAACATAAATATTCATTAGTAACAATGTCAAGAGAAGGAACAAGGAAGTGAGACCGAGTTGAAGCAGAAAATAAATAGTAAATAAATAAATAAATAGGACTAGGAATTGAGGTTCACAGAGAAGAAATAAGACTTTGAGGTTTGCCAATGACATTGCAATTCTTTCAGAAACAACAGGAGAATAGGAAGAACAGTTGCATGCAATAGATACAAGTAGTGAGATAAAGTTCGTTCTGGAACACTTTTGATATCAGATTGATATGCTAGTTAATTAAACTGATCAATAAAACCATTTGCCCTTAATGTATTATTATGATGATTGAGTTACGTCCTCCTGAGGGTTGATCTATGACTGCATTGGGATAATCTGTCCTTCTGAGAATCCCCCCCACCACTCTCCCTCCCCTTCTCCCCCACTCCCTGGGGAAAGTGACAGTTCTTTTTCACCCCACGCTATTTCAGTTCTGTGCCTCTTTTCACCACTCCTGGGAAATCCCCCTGCCCTCCACGCCCCTTTCTCACTTCCTCACTCCACTCCACGCCCCCAGCTGAAAATTGGTGGGAAAAAGACTCAATCTGGTCTGGACAGGAAGGATATCAGGACACTAAATTCAAATCAGTGTCAATACTAATATATTGTTCAATTGAATTTGCATATTCTTTATTCAATCAGTTTACAGAAGACAGGGTTCCTCCCTGTGGTGTCACCGCCAGACACCACACTTGCTAGGTGGTAGCTTTTAAATCGGCCACGGTCCATTAATATACGTCGGACCTGCGTGTCGCCACTGTCAGTAATTGCAGACCGAGCGCCGCCACACGGCAGGTCTAGAGACACTCACTAGCACTCGCACCAGTTGTACAGCCGACGTTGCTAGGAAAGGTTCACTGAGAATTACGCTCTCATTAGCCGAGACGATAGTTATCATAGCCTTCAGCTTAGTCAATTGCTACGACCTAGCAAGGCGCCATTTATCCTTTGCTATGTATCTAATGAAGCATGTACAGTAACAAGACCAATGTTCACCAATTGTGGATTAAAGTTAAGTATTCCAGCAGCTACGTACTTTTCTTTATAGCATTCATTAAGTATCCTGTTTCAGATCTCACGCCATCCTGCGTGAGCTTATAGCGTGCATTTCGGCTTCCTCAAACAACACGGTGTTGGCACTTCTGCCGACACATCACTCCCCAGTGGGAAATAGCTCAGTTGTTGTACCTCCACTCTTATGATGCTACCTCACATCCCATTGGTGGACACTGGGACAGTTAGGTCAACATCTTTACTGCATCGATACCACAATGCATTGGTTTCTCAGAAATAATGAGACACATCTCACTGAGATCATTTGCAAATTTGGCAGGAGACATCTCATCAAATTGATCAACTGTGCGGAATCTTGCAATTTTTGGGAAAACTGTGTACTTGAAACAGTCACTGCAGCCTAGATCAGCCAGTTGTTTGTCAGTAAATCCATTACATTGGAGGTAGCTGAAAATAAGAGTGAGAATTTCATATTTGAGATCAGTTACACTATGTACTGAAAGAATTTGTAGGGGACAGAGTGTACTCCCAATACAACAGACTGATAATTGGGAATCTGACATCGTGACTGAAAGTGGTGTTGTATAAAATGGTAGTTATAATTTGAAATTGAGGCGGGAGTTTATACGATCATGGTTTTGTAATTCCTGACCACCTACAGGGCTGCTAAGTGTATATTTTAAAGAATTATAGAAATCCCACGTTTGTTCTCTCTGCTGCATCAGGAAGAGATGCACTCAGCGCCAAACACAGGAGCTGTCACCTCAAGGACAGTGCACTTTGTAAATACATCCACTTAAATCACGATCCATTCTGTAGTAGTTGCCTTTGTAAGTTACCCTTTCTGCATTAAGTGGGTCAGTTTTTCCTGCTCTGGCATACGTCGACTTTCGTGCAAGGACGTACATAGCACAAATAAAAGATGTGACGACTTTGTAGTTGTAATAACTCCCTTTATTACTCGACAAATATGTGATAACGATGGTTTGATGGGAGGGTTTCGCTACTATCCAGGCAGTGCAAAACGACACCCTGCTGGTGTAAGTGTGGACATACCATAATTTTTGAGATGCTATACACCTGCAAATGATAATCACGTTACTTGATGGGGAGGTTCTGCTGTTGGAATGTACAGTTACTGCAGTTAGTGTTTCGACATATCACCGGAAGTGTGTGGGAAGCGATCAGACGACTATTCCTATAAAAAATTACGTATGCCTAGCCGTAAGAGGAGGATAGATTTGACGTGTAGAATTGTGATTTCAACACATTGACGAGTATATCCCACCATAAGAGGTGATAGATTCATTTCTTATACACATGCACAATGTACCAATCAAGGGTTCAACTGGATCTGCTATAGCGTTTCCGGCCGTTGTGGTCGAGCGGTTCTAGGCGCTACAGTCTGGAACCGCGCGATCGCTACGGTCGCAGGTTCGAATCCTGCCTCGGGCATGGGTGTGTGTGATGTCCTTAGGTTAGTTAGGTTTAAGTAGTTCTAAGTACTAGGTGACTGATGACCTCAGAAGTTAAGTCCCATAGTGCTCAGAGCCATTTGAACAATATTTTGTTTTGTTTTTTTGTTTTGCTGTAGCGTACAAACAAGGCCGGCAGTACAGCTGCAACATCATAGATACGCAGAATGTCCTCTCATCGCCTCCTCTACGCATATACTCAGATGTTATTTGTCGCACTATCGTCTGAGATGTTTATTACAGTACACCAACACATATTGGTGATGTGTTTCCATATCCTTCCATCTGTGGGATTGCTGTTAATTATCATACAGTGCCAAACGCCTGTGCTTTGCAACATTGCAGCACTGTCTGGAAGCACTGACTGAGAATACCTGCAGTCTGTTCTCGAATCTGAATGGCTGGAAGACTGAAATGTCTAATACTTTCCTAGAACTAAGGAGAATCGAGACATCTATCTGATGTGATTGTGGACACAGAATATTTTTTTCGGACGCTGTACACATATAAACGATAATTGCAATGCTTGTCTGAAATTTGTAAGTGTCGGAGTGTAACGTTACTGTGGTCAGTATTCCGACATGTGCGAAAAAAAATGATTTGGGCGAGAAGTGAACAGGGAGGTATAGATTCTCATATTTCTACACGAAAAATTGCGAATTCAATTCATATCCAGCCGTAGGAGTATAAAAAATTTTATGTGCAAATTATATCCAGTCATAAGGAGGACATAGATTTACGCAGGAAATTGATATTTCCAGAGTCACAGTCGTTATGAGGAGGTACGTCCGATATTTAGCTCATTGTCAAATACCACCAGATTGGCGCTGCAATCGTAATATTTAGCTGTAATTACACTGATAAATATGTGGCTAGTTTCCTACCATGAGTCTGCTTGGTGTCTGAGTGCGTTGCAGAGGCAGCTGGTGGCCAAAACGAATGCATATTTCCGGCCTAGGGGGTGAGCCGCTGCTGAGCCTCCTGAGCTGGTGAAGTGAGGTGTGAGGGGCCGGCTGACCTAACAGCGTCGACCTCTGGGCAATGAATAGCGAACTAATACTCAGCACATGTTGGGCAGTCTCCGCGATGACATGTGTTGCGAATATTCTCCGATTTTTACGTGGAAGTATGAAATGATGCAATGTGGCGAATGTTTGCGCTGGACGATTATTCACACCTATGGAAATTGGTCAGTTGACTGTTGGGAATCATGGTGAGAGTCTCTCCAGTATTCGAAAGTCTGATACGCCCTTTGGTGGATGCTGGGAGATTGGTGTGCAAAGACGACTGGCAGAGGTGGCCTACGGAAGTTGCCGTCATCTCTGATATCTAACCATGACAACTACTATGGATTGGATTGTGGTTGAAGTGTAAGTGTTTACAAGGCGCCCTGTCCATGGGGTTATGGCTGCCGCTTGTGACATTCAGTACTTTTCAGTACATACAAGTGGACTCTGTTTTGTATTGGAAGCGTGGAATGGTATTTGTTTAAATGAAGGTGGATTTGTTGTTGTTACTATCATATCCGTGGTAGACCCTTTCCACTCCTTCTTTTTCCAACTTCAAAATTATAAGGTCCTATAAAAATACACTTAGCAGACCTGTGGCTGGTTGGGAATTTCACAGCCACATCTAATTTCCGAATACTCACTCCATAGTTTCCAATAGTAGTATTGCAAGAAAACTCCTGTCAAACGGATGCCCTGTCTCCTGGAAAGGACAGAGCCCAATTCAGGAGAAATTTGAAATTCTCATTATCATTTTCATCTACCTCCAAAATAATGGATTTCCCACCAAACGACCAAACTGTGCTATTAATCATCAGTAGGAGGCAAGGAAATCCCAGAAGGGGAAGTATAGGATTTGGAAACTGGGTAGTTGCAGGAGCAGATCCAAGGTAGCCTCAGTATTTCCCACCAAATATGCCAACCATAGTATCTAGCAATAGGAAGCAAGGAAGAACTGTCCCACACAGGTAGTATCAATTTAATTAATTAGTCAATCAGTTTGACTGAGTGGTGGAAGTAGAAATGGACTATTTCCAAGATACTGACAGACCAGCATTCCATGGTCCCGAGGACAATGGTTCTGCACACCGTGGGAAGTGGACCTATTGTCACGACAGTCCTGGAAAAGTGAAGCAAGGGAGTTATTTTTCTGGCACCGTGCACGTGCTTGTAACTATAGGGTCTGTTTGCGGTATACGTGTTAGGTAGGCCACAGTTTTCACGATCTTCGTGGAATGTTTAGGTCTAGGTACTTATTAGCGACATTATTTTTGTGATATGTTATCACAATCAGCGCTGTAATCAGACCAGGACACCACCAGATGGTAGTCTGGAGAGGGGAAATGGTGGAGGGGAGGGGACAGCAGGGGAGTTTCCCAGGAAAGGGAAAAAGAACCTTAGAACTGAAATGGGGAGGGGTGATTCAAAAGTGACCCTTTTCCCAGAGGGGTGGGGGAGGAGGAATGGATTGCGGGGTGTCTCAGAAGGGCAAATTATCCCCATGGAGTCATAAATCAAGCCCCAGGAGGTCATAATCCATCAGCATAACAGTATGTTAAGGGTGTAATATTGATGCATTAGGTTGTTCAGAAAGCGGTGCTGATATTCAAGACAATAAAAGCGGGTTAAAAGCTGTGAGCTATCTGGGGAAGTTAACCTTGCATTATTGAGCAACTGTTTCACCAGGTATCCAGTCTAGTTTACCAAATTCCCAACCAGACTAACATTAATTATAATCTTTTAATAGTCATCTTACAACAACCGGTGATTATATATATATATATATATATATATATATAAAGAGAATTTAAATAAAAAGAAATAAATCAATCTATATTTGGACATTTATTTTAACATTGATCATTGTTCTCTTAAAATTTCAGCCTATTAAACTTGAGTCATAACTAAACTGGTGCCTTATTTAGGATTGTGAAAATGTGAGTTTGTAATCTTACGGAACACATAAAATATAGAGCCAAGATTGGGAGACTGCATACAATACTGCATTCATAACATAACACACGAAGAATGTTGAAACATATGCAAGAGGAATTTAACCACAACCAACCGATTCAATTTTCACCCAAAGAAGTTATGTTCGTAGCGCAATCCTGTCCGTCACGAAGTTACCACACACTGGTATACTAAATTCATACTAACTCTCTGTTTAATCTTCCCAAAAAGAATAGCTGAGGGCTACTTTGATGCTTACACCACAAGGTACACGTGGTCAACTTGGTTTACACAAAGAGTGGAACTCCACAATAATTTTGATGATTAAAATAAATTACATCGGAACGCAATTTACAAAAGAAAAACCTCGAACTGGTTACTATCGTCTTACTATTAACCTGATGGGTCAAACAATTGTATAAGCACGTGGTACTGGTTTCACAAAGTACACCCCACATGGGTTGAACATAAAGAAAAGTTCCTATATTGAAAAATATTGTCAAGACGAGACATTATAAGCTCACACACATTCACATTTAAGATTGATGATCTTAGTTAGAGTTACTCATCAATACGTGGTTCCACTTTCCTCACAAAGTAGTGACAAAGCAACTATTGGAAGATATTCTGAACTTCACGCTCGAACTACACTGTGTTGCAATTTAAGATAACATAAGATATTTTAGATCTAAACATGAAATAAAGGTGATTAAATTTTCAGTTAGGCTGAACTTAAGAAATCCATTGTCCTACGGACTTAGCAGACATGCGATTAGCTGGAGATCTTACCACTTCAGACGCTCGCCGTGGACAGACTGGCATGGGCCCCTACTGAGGGTGCTTCACAGATACAAATGGAAGTGACCAGAGAAGCAGCTTCCTATACCAACATGACAAGGGATGGACAGGACCATACTAAGAATAGAAACCTCTTTGCTTTTAGAAAGCGTAGCTACCTGTTCTGACATTGGTCCTACTGTTCTCTAGGAGAAAGGCTTGTCTGCTTCCATCAAACATGCAACTAGAAATACATTTGCTCATTCATCCTTTCACACAGAAGGGAAGGGGGATTACAGTATCTTATCATATACAGTATATAAAAGAAAGTGGATGTAGGTTCTGTATGAGACTGTGTGACATGAATTACATATAAACTGTGTATTAAAGTGTAGTAGTGTGTCAGATCGTTCTTGATTATGTGTAAAAGTAACACGTTCCACTGCTCAGTCTCCTCCAGATAGTCAGAAACACCACAGTAAATTTAGAAGTGGAATGTATGCTGTAAATGACAACAGATTTAAGAAATTAACATGAAAGGAATCCAACAGAGACCTTTCAAGGGAGGGGTGGTTTTATTGATCAACTTAATTAATTAGCATACCAATTTGTTATCAATAGAGTCCCAGAACTAATTCCATCCCACTACTTATATAAGATGAACATCAAAAAAGCAAAACAAGGATAATACAAGGTAGTTGAATTAAATCATGCGATGCTGAGGGAATTAGATTAGGAAATGAGAAACTTAGGGAAAGAGATGAGTTTCGCTATTCAGGCAGCAAAATGACAGATGATGGATGAGGTAAAGAGGATATAAAATGTAGACTGGCAATGGTAAGGAAAACGTTTCTGAGGATGCGAAATTTGTTAACATCGAATGTAGATGTTAGTACTAAGAAGTTTTTCTGAAGATATTTGCAGTCTTGTATAGAGGTCAAACATGGACGATAAACAGTTTAGACAAGAAGAGAAGAGAATCTTTTGAAATGTGATGATACAGAAGAATGCTGAAAATTAGATGGATAGATCATATAACTAATAAGGAGGTACTGAATATGTTGCGGCGTATCGACAAGCGCCGGTACGAAGACGAATTGGTAATGGTTACGATTCGTTTAGAAAGAGAGAATGTACTAGACTGAGGGTCTTTCTTCATGCTTCTGATCCCCGCATTCATTAAAACTAATAAAAAAACACAGTCACAATTTTGCTGTGATTTGCTTGGATTGTTATATAACATTCCGAGGATGCAGCGTCCTTTAGGCACCTTATTAGAGACGAGGGGTCAGCACCCCACAGAATACAACTTAGGAGACTAGAAATTTGTGGCGTAACTTGATTAAAAGAAGCAAACGGTTGATAGGAAGCATTCTGAGAGATCAAGGGATCACCAGTTTAGTGCTGGAGGTAAGGGTGGGGGGTGGGGTAAAAATCGTAGGAGACCAAGAGATGAAAACAGTAAGCAGATTCGGAAGAATGTGGCGGCAGAAGTTATTCAGAGACCATGAGGCTTGCACAGGATAGAGTAGCATGGAGTGTAGACATGTCTACCATCAATCAAGATTGGAAATAATTTCTTATTAAAAAATTTCTTTGGCTGACAGCCATACTTACATTTCCTTTTCATAAGGATTCTTATTTACATTTTTTTATAAAAATTAGGAGCAGTCTTATTCTTCTTTGGTAATAGTTTTTGCCTGCATAAGAGAAAATAATGTAAGGGATATCTGTGGATCTACACACAAATACGTCAGCTATAAGTGATCCGTAAACACTCAAATCACATACTATGCAAACCACTTCTACATGTGCTATCAAATAGAAAAGGGTAGAGTAATAATCCATTGGTAATGGTTACGATTCTTTTAGAAAGAGAGAATGTACTAGACTGAGGGTCTTTTTTCATGCTTCTGATCCGCGTCTTCATTAAAACTAATAAAAAACACATTTACAATTTACTGTAACATAAATACCGTTTAGAAATTGTGTGAGGGATGGTAAAAAATAATGTCAGTGCCTTTTGTAATGCTCAAAAATTTGTAAGATTTCTTAATATCTACGTACGTAAGATGGCTACTTAATAGTGAGTAACAAATATTCACTTTTTTGTCAGTGCAATGGTTCATACGACAGTGATATTAGTTTTAGCCTTCCTCTTCGAAATACAAGTCATGGATCAAAAAATATTCGACGGAAGAGATTTAAATTGCCCACGCTGCATCTCTGGTGTAGAAGGAATACATCGGTAGAGGTATAATAAGGGGAGATTATAGTACAGGCTTACGCTGTACGTTGCTTTGAAGCCGTCGCCACCATGTTAGGTGCCCCAAAGCGTTAAGAGGCTAGTCTTCGCCAATGTTTCTTGTTCCTATTTTGTTTCATATGCTTACAACTTTTCTTTTAAACTGTGAATGTAACAGTGCTTTCGTGAATCACTCAGTGTCAGGAAACACCTTCAGATGTTTTTCTGGTATTAAATACATACAGTATTTGATCCAGGAATACGACGTATTTACCCTCGATAATGTTATTTTGTTTCTGTCATACGTTTCCAATAAACAAGAAGAGAAGTATGTGATGTCAAAAAATTGCTTTCGTATTGCATTATTATCCTTAATGCGGACGGGGCTGATAGGTAATCTAAAGTCACAAGATAGAAATAAAACCACTTCATTAAAGTAAAAAGCACGACGAAAATTAATATACGTAGCTAAAACAACTTATCACTTGGACAAGTCTACTTATGAATGAAATGTGATTCCTTTACACTTTAGACTGTAATGAGAATGATGAGTACATGCGTAAATGACTCTAGCATTTTTTATGGAAACACTTTCCTCAGAAGGTAAAGTGTAAGGCAACGAACATGGCGGACGTGACCCTCAAGTTCATGAAGTCTCGACAACTCGCCTTATTATACCTCCATGAGGGATACACCGCTAAACCGAAGACGTAATTTACTTTCTCATAAAGTGTTGTGTTTTAAGTATTGTTAGGTGGAGACGCCACAAAAGAGTAAATATACAGATAAGGAGAAAAGCATTGAAAATACACAACCTTGTTTTGAACACATTATGCTGGCATGTCAAAAATCGTAGCAATAGTGCCCAGTAGGGAACAGTGGAATGTGATTTTTTTACAGGATAAGTCTGGTAGAACCCTGCGTTAAATGTCTGTCTATCGCAATTGAACTCCATTTAACACAAATGTTATCAGTTCTGAGTTGCGGTGAATGATATCTAGCAGAGAGAAAAATAAAAGCAACGACATACATTACTGATAGTTTTCCTCTTTCCATTATTGTTGATAAAGTCGAGCAAGATCTGACTTCATGGTGATGATGTTGTATGAACTGCCTAAAAATGTTTTGCACCCTTTTTTTTACACCGAAAATCACTTTCTTTGATCACAGGAAATTGGTTCGAATGGCGACCTATGGAATGGAGCTAGAAGTGAACTAGCACTGTCAGTGGAGTTCAGCAGAGCGCGTTGTGTTTCAAATGGTGAATGCGCTTTGTGTGCACTGGTAGGTCTGACAAATCCTTGATGGATCGTTTCAGGCTTGGAGCGTACGCATTGTTACTTTGTGGGAAGCTATGTTGTCATCACAGTTAAGTAGCTCGCCCAAATAGGCGACCACCTTAACGGTTTCGCTGGAACTTTCAGTCGCTGTCAGACAAGGTTGGCGCGTAGTGGCCGCCGGTAATCGACAACAAACACCAACTGGTAACCACCGCCTGCAAATTGTGGATCGCAGCCCGCGAGGATAACGCAGTAGAACAATGGGCTGCCCTTGTGGAGGTCAGTGGGAGCGCTGTTTCGACTCAGTCAGTACACAGCTCTTATCATGCGGTAGACCTGTCCTCCAGGCGTCCATTACGAACACTGTTACAAATACTTCCAGCACAGTGGTGTACGAGGCAGGTAGGCAAGGAACGTCTGGAATGGAACCTGTGACAATGACGTCGGGTGAGGGCGTGTCCGACAACATTTCTCCACACAAGTGACGTAACATTTGTACATCCGCCCCTTTCCCTCTCTCCTTCCTATTTATTCAAGTACTAAAAAATCAGATTCAATTTCTATTTTCTGCTTTGTCTTCGTTACAAATGCTAGATTCAAACTGTAAATTAGTCTTATTTCTCTTCAGTTGTTAAACGTATCTCCGCGTAAAAGCTTTGTTTACCCCCCCCCTCCCTTTTTTTGAGTAAATGTAATTATTTCTATGTGACCAAAAAATGTAGTGTTTTCCTGTGTAAACACTCTGTCACTTTTGTATCTTCAGCCCATAGAATATCTGTGTGAGGTGCACATCGTGTTTATTTATGTTTCTGACAGTCACCTAAAGATGGCCTGAGAAGCCGAAAGTTGGTTCGTGACCAAATAAAAATAATTTTTTGGAACATTAGGAAGTGTTTTCCTTTTTAATATTATTATCATGTTCTCCCAAGTTTGACGGAAAATTTGTTTAATATTAAAATATACAGGGGTCACTCCAAAAGAAATGCACACTATTTTTGTAAAAATACAGTTTTCATTCTGCATGTGTGAAACTTTTACAGTGTGTAGATACATCCTTCCGCTTGTTTTCAAACTTAGTTAAACCTGTTTCCGTGAGTGGCGCCGTCACAGCATATTTTCAAGATGGCTACCACACTTGACGTTCGTCAGAAGCAACGTGCTATCATAGAATACCTGTGCTGTGAAAACGAGACAGTGAGAAACATGCACAAGAGTTTGAAAAACGTGTATGGAGATGCTGCTGTCGATCGCAGTACAGTTAGTCGGTGGGCAAGCAGGTTACGTGATGAAAGGGGGCACGGCAATATTGAGGATTGTCCTCGCAGCGGCAGGCCTCGTACTGCATACACTGCAGACGATGTGCAGACAGTTAACGAATTGGTGACGCTGACAGAAGCATCACAGTGAACAAATTGTCATGCTACGTTGGGATAGGGGAAGGAAGTGTTTGCAGAATACTGAAAGTGTTGGTGTTAAAAAAGGTTTGTTCCAGGTGGGTTCCCAGGATGTTGACAGTGGTTCACAAAGAAACGAGAAAAACGGTATTTAGCGAGCTTTTGGAACAGTATGAGAATGGTGGAGATGAATTTCTTGGAAGAATTGTGACAGGTGATGAATGATGGCTCCATCATTTTTCACCAGAGACGAAGAGCAATCAATGGAGTGGCATCATGCAAATTCACCCAAGAAAAAAAAAAATTCAAAACCACACCTTCTGCTGGAAGGACTCTTGCTTGTGGACATCATGCCAGGTGGAACCACCATAAATTCTGATGCATATGTGACGACACTGAAGAAACTCCAAGCTCGACTGTTGTGTTGACCACATCAGCAAAAGCAGGATGTTTTGCTGTTGCACGACAATGCACTGCCACATGTCAGTCAAAAAACCATGGAAGCGATCACAAAACTAGGATGGACAACACTGAAACACCCGCCTTAGAGTCATGCCTGGCTCCATGTGACTATCATCTCTTTGGCAAACTGAAGGACTCTCTTCGTGGAACAAGGTTTGAAGATGATGGCTCCCTTGTGCACGCTGCCAAACAGTGGCTCCAACAGGTAGGTTCAGAATTTTACCGTGCGGGTATACAGGCGCTGGTTCCAAGATGGGGTAAGGCAGTTGAGAGGGATGGAAATTATATGGAGAAATGAAAATATTGTTCCTGAAGGATGTATCTACACCCTGTAAAACTTTCAAACATGTAGAATAAAAGATGGATTTTTAAAAAAGGAGTGACCCTCCTAGTAACATTAAAAGTTGATTAAAATGAGTTACGATAACCGTTAATAAAAAAATAACTACTCTTTCGAGACTTGGATTTTATGTACCCGCACGTCGACTCGTATGTCAAGCACAAAAAGGAGCCGCAGGTGTTAAAGTTCAGGTCAAGGGAGCTGTGGACTTATAAAGCTTGTAAACCACTGTCAATACCGTGAGAAATCTTGGTCGAAGAGCTGCTTCAGACGTTACGTTCTTACTTTCTGAGCGATTACTTCTAGAAAGAAGGCATTCTAGAAGATGTGACGGTAATAGATGATGAGGAGAAATACATGAAGATGTGGGAGTGTCAGTCTTAGCTGCAGTACACTACGGTCCACTTGTCAGCTTACGAGAAGTTGCAGCAGTCACTGGTATCAGCTTTACATCTTTGTGGCGAATAGTACATGGTCGCAGGTTTCTCACGTGCATTGACACATCAGCTGTATGGTAACAACTTCAGTCGGTGAGTTACTTCCTGCGAATGCTCTTGAATAATTTCACACTGGATGCCTTACAAAGTATTATGTTCTCTGGTGAACCCACGTTCACAGATTGTGTTGCAGTAAACCTTCACAACATGCTTTACTGGGCCGCAAAAAATCTGAGGTGATTATGTCACGTCGACTGTGGAAGGTGTACTTTGAAGATAAAATCGTCGATCTACACCATTTCGCAAGCACTCTGATCAGTGAGATATGTCTAGATTCCATCGTACACAATTTAGGAACGCTCCATGAAAATCTTAGTCTAGACATTGTATGCGGATGGGGCACGGTGGTAACATAGTTCATTCTGTGCATTATGTAGTGCAAGAACTGTACAATTGACTTCCTGGTAGTTAGGACGCCATGACCCTCAGGAATAAGCCGCATTATTACCCGATCTGATACCAATACATATTTTTTGTAGGTATATCTAAAGAATCCTCTTCATGTCGCCGAACCCACAACTCCAGCTGACTTCAAAAGTGCATTGGGGTACCATGTCACCTGCGGAACCAGCAACTTCAGGTGGAGCGTATTGCATGTTGCATCCGGACGTTTCTCGCTCTCTAACTAAAAGTGCTAGAAATCTTATTTAAGCTGATTCGTTCACAGTTTTTTTGAATACTCACCTGTACGATAGAAAAAAAATGTTTATTTAAGAAGTTAAAACTTGTTGTTTTAGAGCTCTGGACTGTAACTACACACATGCTCATAAATTAAGGATAATGCTGATACATGGTGAAACAACGCTCTGGTGGGCGGTTTGCGGGTTTAAATCACCTCGGGGTATGACCATGCAGTGCATTTGAACTGCGGTCGTCGCGCGGTGGTGCTGGCAGCATTCCACATACGCAGAGCTGTGTTGGTGCATGTCAAAGTAAGGCGCAGCGAGTAATTGTGCAGACGTTTTCAGACGTGATAATGGTGACTGTGTGTTGAAAATGGCTCAAAGAACACATATTGATGACGTTATGAGGGGGCGGTTGGAGGCTGGTCAAACACAGCAGGTCGTAGCACGGGTCCTCCGTGTGCCACAAAGTGTGATCTCTAGATTATGGCAACGATTCCAGCAGACAGGAAACGTGTCCAGGCTCTACAGTACGGGGCGTCCACAGTGTACAACACTACAAGAACACCCGCAGACGGCCACGGAGTACTGCAGGTAGCCTTGGTCGGGACCTTAAAAAATGGTTCAAATGGCTCTGAGCACAGTGGGACTTAACAGCGATGGTCATCAGTCCCCTAGAACTTAGAACTACTTAAACCTAACTAACCTAAGGACATCACACAACACCCAGTCATCACGAGGCAGAGAAAATCCCTGACCCCGCCGGGAATCGAACCCGGGCGTGGGAAGCGAGAACGCTACCGCACGAACACGAGCTGCGGACGGTCGGGACCTTACGGCAGCCACTGGAACAGTTGTCTCCAGACACACAGTCTACAGACGACTGGGCAGACAGGGTTTATTCGCCCGGAGACCTGCAATGTGCATTCCACTGACCCCTGGTCACAGGAGAGCCCGTAAAGCCTGGTGTCAAGAACACAGTACGTGGTCATTGGAACAGCGGTCCCAGGTTATGTTCACGGACGAGTCCAGGTATAGTCTGGACAGTAATTATCGCCGGGTTTTCATCTGGCGTGAAAGAGAAACCAGATACCAACCGCTCAATGTCCTCGAAAGGGACCTGTATGGAGGTCGTGGTTTGATGGTGTGGGGTCCGATTATGATTGGTGCACGTACACCCCTGCTTGTCTTTGACAGAGGAACTGTAACAGGTCAGGTTGTAACCTCCCCACACAAAAATATTAATTAAATGATGAACCATGAACCAAGTGTAAACTCCCCACAAAAATAATAATTAAATGAATTTGTTAATATTGTACCCTCTGAACAAAATTGGCTCCCATTTATAATCTGTGTGCAGAAATGCATTGACATTTAATGTTCCCACAAAATTCTTTTCTCATTTAATGTTAAGTTCGAAACAGAAAAATTCTTAAACACAAAAATAATAAAAAAATTAGTAACCTGGTAAATTTTATGAGGACAGCAGCGCTGCCCTTGGGCCCTGTATTCTGAATAAAAAAGCAAAAATTCTTACCTCAATAAAAACTGCAAATCTATCTGCTCTTATGTAGAAATTTTCGACACAGCTTCGTGCAATATATATATATATATATATATATATATATATATATATATATATATATATATATATATATATATATATTTGATTCTTGGAAGGAATGATCATGAATTAGAAATATTATTTAAATTGAAATGAATACTTTTCTTTAAAAAATTACTTCATATTATAAAAATTATTATTGGGGCATTTTTTTTAAATAAATAAAATAACAATTAATATACATTACTAGATATGCGCAAGGCTGCTTCTTTACCTTCTACAACAATACTCATCTTGCAGAGTTCTGACCAGAGTCCCGAGCAGACTGCCGACACGCGCCGACTACCGCCGACTCACGCAGACTACAGTCGACTACTCAAGACTACTGCTTACTAGCACGGACAGAAGACTAAAACCGACTGACGCCGACTCGCGACAAGCAACAACTCTGGTCAGAGACTCTGCCATGCCTCGCCCATCGCCGGCGACGCATACGTCTTTCATAACCCGCCACTGGGGGGGGCAAAAATTTGGCAGCGATGGTGAGTCAATTGGACTTGCCATGAGCAACAAATTTTTATTAATTAACTAAGTTTATAATCACAATATATATATATATATATATATATATATATATATATATATATATATATGTGTGTGTGTGTGTGTGTGTGTGTGTGTGTGTGTGTGCAGAACATGAGATAAAGTATAGTGCACATGCACTCAGTACAGGACATATCAAGCAAAGACACAATGTATACGCAATGAGTACAAAACATATTAACAAATGACAAAAGTGCACACACACTGTAGTTCAGAACATATCAGCAAATCACAAAATGTATACGGAATAAGTACAAATCATATTAACAAATGACATAAAGTGCACACGCACTGTAGTTCAGAACATATTAGCAAATCACAAAATGAATACAAATCATGTTAACAAAATGACAAAAGTGCACACACACTGTAGTACAGAACATATCAGGAAATCACAAATGTATAGGCAATGAATACAAATCATATTGAGAAATGACAAAAGTGCACACGCACTGTAGTTCAGAACATATCAGCAAATCACAAAAGTATAGGGAATGAGTAGAAATCATATAAACAAATGACATAAAGTGCACACGCTCTGTAGTACAGAACATATCAGGAAATCACAAAATGTATAGGTAATGAGTACAAATCATATTAACAAATGGCATGAAGTGCACACGCACTGTAGAAGTCTTCAGCATTTTGACGTAACATATCATGGAGTGAAATAAAGTGCACATGCACTGTAAAAGTCTATAGCATATTTAGGGCAACTGATCTAGTTAGCAAATGAAATGAAGTGCACATGCACTGTATATGTCTTTATCATTTTACAAGAATTAGGGTAGGAAACGGAAGGATTGCATCATGGTTGTAGCACTTTAGGTTGCACGCAGCTGCACTGAAAGTCCATATCTTTCTATAGAAGCACAACACCAAGTGAGACAATCTGAAGTTCTTTTCCTTGAAGTATTAATCAGTGTAGCCCAGACACTGAAATGTCGTAGTAGTATTCCATGTTATCATTTTGGTAGTACATTAGTTACACCAAACAGTGGGACCATAATAACATCTCCATCGCTCAAGGTGGTGGACAGCATGTCGTGTCAACACCATGTTCTTGTAAGGTACACCAGCGTAGAATTAGTGCAAAAACCAAATATAGTGCTCCATGATCATGAGGATAGACAGGACAAACGAATATTGCAGTAATTTCTGGTAATTAGGTCAGAAGGTGAAGGACATTAAGTCACATACTAGTCTTCATTGAGAATTACACTAGTCTAACAATTGATTTGAGTAATTGGTGGCACTCATCGCCCAGTTACTGAACATTTCTGTACCATGTATGAAGTATTACAGAATAATGTTCATAAATAATCTGTTTACAGGAAACATTGGCACTCATTGACCAGTTACAAATCATCAGAAGTCATCATTCAAAACGGAAGCTAATGAATGGCATAGTATTAACATAATTCACTTAGTTATAGTAATCATTGGCACTCATTGGCCAGTTACAAAGATATAGCAAGTATTGAATAGTACAAAACATTTTTTCATCATTCAAGTGACATACAACACATTTAAAATAATTATTGACACTCATTGGCCAGTTACAAAACATATAGCAAGTATTGAATAGTACAAAACATTTTTCATCATTCAAGTGACATACGACATATTTAAAATAATTATTGGCACTCATTGGCCAGTTACAAAGTATTCATATAGTTTTACAAAACCTTATTCAGTATTATTCAGAAGTTATCATTCAAAATGAGAGTCAATTATTGGCGTAGCATTTATAGAGTATAACAAAATATTATTTACAGAAATTATGGGCATAGTATTTATGCATTATTACAAAGCATCATTCAGTATTACTCAGAACTGATCACTCCAGTGACATAGGACATATTGAAAATGTAACATACTGTAACTATTATTCAAGGTCTGTGACTAGAAAACATTATTCAGTATTACTCACAATTCATCATTCAAATGACATATTACTCAGAACTGATCATTCTAGAGACATAGAACATATTGAAAATGTAACATACGATAACTATTATCCAACGTCTGTGACTAGAAACATTACTCAGAATTACTCAGAACTCTCTTTTTTTTGTGCTAGCAATGCACTGCGTTGAGATCAATAATTAATTACTGGGGCATAACAATATTTTCTTTTGAGTTATTGCTGCAATTGAAGATGTGTAACGTCATTCGTCATGAGTCAGCTGTAGCAAGGTTATGAAACAAATAGAGTATATGTGATCACATTTATGAATGACACAGGTTTAATGACCAACTGCTTATAGCACATTAATTTCATGAATTATTTCTCCTGCAAAAAATACAAAATGGATTATTAAACTGAAAGAAAAAACGCATATTATGCTGAAAAGTAGTGAACTTCGAATTAACAGGTAGTGAAATGTGTATAAAAAATATATGTTCTGTAGTTGTCCTTTCCAAAACCTTCAGTCATCATACCATGCGACATAAGACATACTGTCAAAACGAACTGCAACAAATACTTAAATAGCTACATAGCATAAATACATAAACTGCAACATTATCCTCATCTGCAAAGAAAAAACTTCATCACCGGTAAAGAAAAGCTTCATAATTCATATCACTATAACTCCATTATTATCATCATCTGTGAAGAAAAACTTCATTATCCATAGTAGCATACTCTTCATCACTATTCATCATCATTCATTATCATCTGCAAAAAAGTCACTTCATTATTCATTATACAACTATTCCTTATTTCTAGCATGTTTCATCACTAAAACTAAGATGTGTAGTTCTGTCTGACAGCCTGCATCAGTCGCCTCGTATTCTGAAAGAAAAAATTAGTTAAGACTGCTATTCCACAATGTGTATAGTATATTCTTGTTAATGCTTGTTAATTCTGATCCATTTACTCTTCATGAAGAGGTATTCCATCTTCTTTCGTTCATTCCCAAGGTGAAATTCCCATTTCTGTTTAATTTATTTCTTTTACACGTTATTTCTTTCTGAAAATGATGAACAAAGATTAATGTCTTGCATTTAAATCATATACCCATTAAATAAAAACTGATTTATAGTAACATAATTGAGCATACAGCATAGCATGACAGAAAACGTAAAATGTCAAAAACATGGACAGTGTTCAGAGGCAAAAATGTACACAGAGTATCACAGTGGAGCAGCAAAAAAATGTAAAATAGTCACGATGTTGAGATATCATAAGGCAAAAATGTCAAAGTCAACTGGTGTTTGTTATATCTTAAATATTTCATAGTGCATACAAACCAAACAGGAAAACAATCATATATACAGGGTGTTTCAAAAATGACCGGTATATTTGAAACGGCAATAAAAACTAAACGAGCAGCGATAGAAATACACCGTTTGTTGCAATATGCTTGGGACAACAGTACATTTTCAGGCGGACAAACTTTCGAAATTACAGTAGTTACAATTTTCAACAACAGATGGCGCTGCGGTCTGGGAAACTCTATAGTACGATATTTTCCACATATCCACCATGCGTAGCAATAATATGGCGTAGTCTCTGAATGAAATTACCCGAAACCTTTGACAACGTGTCTGGCGGAATGGCTTCACATGCAGATGAGATGTACTGCTTCAGCTGTTCAATTGTTTCTGGATTCTGGCGGTACACCTGGTCTTTCAAGTGTCCCCACAGGAAGAAGTCACAGGGGTTCATGTCTGGCGAATAGGGAGGCCAATCCACGCCGCCTCCTGTATGTTTCGGATAGCCCAAAGCAATCACACGATCATCGAAATATTCATTCAGGAAATTAAAGACGTCGGCCGTGCGATGTGGCCGGGCACCATCTTGCACAAACCACGAGGTGTTCGCAGTGTCGTCTAAGGCAGTTTGTACCGCCACAAATTCACGAAGAATGTCCAGATAGCGTGATGCAGTAATCGTTTCGGATCTGAAAAATGGGCCAATGATTCCTTTGGAAGAAATGGCGGCCCAGACCAGTACTTTTTGAGGATGCAGGGACGATGGGACTGCAACATGGGGCTTTTCGGTTCCCCATATACGCCAGTTCTGTTTATTGACGAAGCCGTCCAGGTAAAAATAAGCTTCGTCAGTAAACCAAATGCTGCCCACATGCATATCGCCGTCATCAATCCTGTGCACTATATCGTTAGCGAATGTCTCTCATGCAGCAATGGTAGCGGCGCTGAGGGGTTGCCGCGTTTGAATTTTGTATGGATAGAGGTGTAAACTCTGGCGCATGAGACGATACGTGGACGTTGGCGTCATTTGGACCGCAGCTGCAACACGGCGAACGGAAACCCGAGGCCGCTGTTGGATCACCTGCTGCACTAGCTGCGCGTTGCCCTCTGTGGTTGCCGTACGCGCTCGCCCTACTTTTCCAGCACGTTCATCCGTCACGTTCCCAGTCCGTTGAAATTTTTCAAACAGATCCTTTATTGTATCGCTTTTCGGTCCTTTGGTCACATTAAACCTCCGTTGAAAACTTCGTCTTGTTGCAACAACACTGTGTTCTAGGCGGTGGAATTCCAACACCAGAATAATCCTCTGTTCTAAGGAATAAACCATGTTGTCTACAGCACACTTGCACGTTGTGAACAGCACACGCTTACAGCAGAAAGACGACGTACAGAATGGCGCTCCCACAGACTGCGTTGTCTTCTATATCTTTCACATCACTTGCAGCGCCATCTGTCGTTGAAAATTGTAACTACTGTAATTTCGAAAGTTTGTCCGCCTGAAAATGTACTGTTGTCCCAAGCATATTGCAACAA
Source organism: Schistocerca nitens (assembly GCF_023898315.1). Classification (NCBI taxonomy): domain Eukaryota; kingdom Metazoa; phylum Arthropoda; class Insecta; order Orthoptera; family Acrididae; genus Schistocerca; species Schistocerca nitens. The sequence goes on from NC_064614.1 coordinate 1,222,737,469, forward strand.
ACGGTGTATTTCTATCGCTGCTCGTTTAGTTTTTACTGCCGTTTCAAATATACCGGTCATTTTTGAAACACCCTGTACATGAAAAATGGAAAATATGCACGGTCTGATATATTACGACAAGAAATGTGACCTTCTTTGTGTTCAGCTTGTATGTTGTGTAGTTAATAGAGGCGTGAATTGAAGACTTTAATGGAGAGAGAATTTAATAAAATTAATATGTCACTAGATAGAACTGAATAATTATTCATAAGATACGTAAGTTTATCTGGAAAAAATGTGCACGGTCTGATGTGTAACGACAAGAAAAGCGACCTGCTAACCTTACCTTGCCGGGCACTTGCCAAGAAAAAATACGATAATCATCAGTAAGTAGTCATATAAATATAATTGCATAAGTGGTCATAAAATGTGTAAGTTCATCTGGAAAAATATGCACGGTCTGATGTGTAAAGACAAGAAAAGCGACCTGCTAACCTTACCTTGCTGGGCACTTGCCAAGAAAGAATACGATAATCATCAGTAAGTGTTCATGTGAATATAATTGCATAAGTGGTCATAAAAAAATTAGGAAATGGCATTACAGTGTGATAAATCATAAAGTATGTTCATTCAATAAAAGATTTGACGTTCGACACGTGGTGGTTCCCTTCGATTTTTCTGGTTCTCAAAGTTTCGACGTGTACTACATTGGGGTGAGGAATGCTGCGAATTCGATATGGACCTGCGTATAGAAGCTCAAATTTACTGCATCTACTCTTTCCTCTGTTGGATAAATAGTGTGTGCGTACTAATATCTTCTGTCCAATATGAAAGTCACGGCGTGTACAAACCTGTTTCTGCTGTCTTCTCCGGCGCTCTGCGGCACGTTTGATGTTGTTCAGCGCAATGTCAATTATTTCATGGTGTCGTAGTCGACGAAATGTAGGAAAGGTTACTAATTCTTTAATTTTGTTAGGTGGTTCAACATTTTTCAGTATAACAGACGGAGATAGCATAGTAGATTCATTTGGTATGGAATTAATTACATCCTGGAATGAGAGTATGTATGTGTCCCAATCAATGTGTCTTCTATGGCAGTATATTCTACACAGTTTACCAATTTCTTTCATTAATCGTTCACAAGTATTCGAAGAAGCATGGTACATAGATATATAGATCGGAGAAATGTTTCTAGCTCGTAACATACGTGTCCATATAGCAGATCGAAACTGTGATCCATTGTCGGAAATTACTTTCAACACATGCCCTACATGAAATAGAAAATGTTTTACAAATGCTTTCGATACAGTTTTAGCAGTAGCTTTGCGTAACGGAGTGAAGGTAACAAATTTTGAAGTGAGTTCAACAGCGACAAAGATGTAGCAAAAACCTCTATTACTCGTAGTTCTGGGAATTGGACCAAAAATGTCTACAGCGGCCATATGTCTCAATTTAACAGGTACAATGGGATGTAATGGAGGAATATGTGAAGTCGTGTCTGATTTAGCTTTCTGGCAGATTTTACATGACGCTAAAACTCGTCGAATACGTTTCTCCATGTTGGTAAAATGACAGTTCTGTCTCAGTATAAGAAAACATTTTCTGGCTCCGTAATGTGCGTAACTTAAATGAGTATACCAGATTAATTTGTTAACAAGTTCGTCAGGAATGCATAATAACCAATTGTTGCTGTCAGTGTGAGAGCGGCGAAACAGAATATTATTGCATACAGTGTAATGGTTTCTAATGGTAACATTATTCCTATCTTGCCAAAGGTGTTTAATTTCTTTCCACACGTTGTCTTTACTCTGCTCTTGTGCTATGTCTTGTAACGACGACGAAATGAAATTTTCAAATGCAACTTGTTGAATGTACATGACGCTGAAATTTGCTTTGCAGAAGTTGGTTGCGATGTCTTGCTGATTGTTATTAAGAGAGCGGGATAGTGCGTCTGCTACAATATTTTGTGTATCGGGAATGTGAACAATTGTAAAATTAAATTCCTGTAAATTAAGTTTCCATCTGCTTAATCTGTCGTGTGTAGATTTAGCCGAAAGTAAAAACTGTATCGCTCTATGGTCTGTATAAACGGTGGTATGTCTTCCATAAAGAAAATGCCGAAATCTCGTAAAAGCCCATACAACACATAATGTTTCAAGTTCTGTAACAGAATAATTGCGTTCAGCAGGTGACAGAATGCGACTCGCAAAGGCTATGTTTTTAATTACTGTAGTACCATCTTCTTCAATTTCCTGAAAAATGTGTACGCCTAAAGCGGTGTTAGAACTGTCGGTGGCAATGGAAAAAATTCTAGTAAGATCTGGGTGCGATAAAAGTAGTGCATTCAACAAGGCATGTTTCAGATAACATTTTCGTGAACAAGATTCTGTGTATCTGAAGTATTGCTTACATTGCTGGAAGATGCAACCTGTACTGTATCTAGTCAAATTCTATCTGACGTGCTATTATTCTCAGGAGGATGCTGCGGCATTTCAACTATATGTACTGTTCTGTTATTTCTTCCTGACGTATTACGTTCGGGATGATACCTACTGTCTGGTTCATTCATGATAATATGTTGTTGCGGATGATTTTGCTGCTGGTAAGACCGACTGTTATTAAATGTACGCTGAAAATTGTGCTCATTACTTTTACCTCTGTCATGATAGTCATTTCTATACGGTGCATTGCGATAGGAATTGAAATAGTGTGTTTTCTGTACGTACTGGTTTCCTTGTTGCTCTGCGTTACTATTTGTTGGAGCTGACGCTATACGTGCAGGCGGCGAAACATTAAAGCTTGGTTGACCTTGTACATTACATTGTTGGTTAGGTATGCTAACCGGCTGGTCTTGTTGCTGTTGTGGGGAAAAGCGTTTGCTGTTGCTGAAAATGTTGTACATACTGATGATTAAAATTATGCTGTCATTTCTGAAGCGTCTAATGAAAACTGTCACTTTCGGTAAAACTTGTCTTATCGGGTTTTCTTTACTATTTCTTAATCCTAGATAGTGCGATAGTTGAAGAGCTGTTTTGATAGATATAAAGGATAGTAGAAGAGAAGGCAGCAGTGCAGAAAACTAAAGATGAAACAGCACTACTACGGCTTGGGGCCCTGTGCACGCTACGGCACATATTCATCGAAGCGTAATGAATCCCCTGAGGTCAATTACGCGCTACAAATAAATTTTAGTTTTTGCGTTACAGGCAATGCCGGTGAAAATTCAAAAGCAAATTGTTGTATCCATGCCAAAGCTAGTTTCTGCATTACAGGCCAAGCTGGTGAAAGTACAAAAATAGATCGACGTATACAGTTCAAAGCGTGTACCCGTGTCATTTTCAAATACCTTAGATTTTCTTACGTATAAAAATTGCTTATAATCAACGTTATCGTCTCTGAATGTGTGAACAGGTTCAGGATTGCATAAGAATCTGTTTGTCTGTGTCACTTCGTATTCTAAGTCACGTGGTCTCTGTAAATTACCTAAATTATACTTGCTGTGTGAGTCTGACAAATGTTCGCAAAGTGGCGTCTGCTGTGACGTATTATTGACTGAAATATTTTTTATCTCTGCCATCTCTTGCTGTAAAGTCGACAGTTTTCTACGTAATGTATTACTGGACGAATATATCTCACTGATCGTCTGCTGTAAATTTTGGAATTCGGGTGTTAGATTAAACGAAACTGGTGACGTATCGTCTGATTTGCTGTCATTATTACTTTCGATAACGTCGATACGACTGGCCAATTCATCATATTTTTCAGTCAGTATTTTTACCTGATCATCTTTTTAGTGTCACAAGCATTAATTTGTTTTTGTATTTTACGTGTGGTTTCGTCCAATTTTTTAACGTCTGCTTTGATGACATCGGGATCCTGTATTAGCTCTAATTGTTCGAGTCTGTCGGTCACTGTCTGAAAGTCTACTGTGTGTGTGTCTGTTTTTGTTTTAAGATCGGAAATTTCATCACGCAATTCGGTGTTCAACTGTTTGATAGTATTAATTTCGTCTGATACTGTAGCAATATTGTTGTCTACGTATGTTTTTGCTTTCGTAAACAATTTACGTTTATCTTCCTGTCTCTGAGCAGTAATTGTTTCCATGACTTGTCGTTTTACTTTATTTTGTTCCTGTATGAATTTACGGTAACACGTTTCACTGTTTTGTAGGTGGTGATTAAAACGTTCGTCAATTTGACTGTTCTGTTGGTCGAATTTCGCGTCTACTTTTGCATCCAGTGTGCGCTAAAGTTCTGCTGTCATTAATTTAAGCTCGTCGCGTAACTGTGTTGCGTTTTCAGAGCATTGTTTACTGACTGCACTAACTTCGTGTCTAAGTGATTCTGTTGTGGCTGCTTGTACATTACTTAAGTCTTGTGCAACAGATCTAATTTCTTCACTACTTTTTCTAGCACAAGCCTTAATTTCTTCACGTAATTGTTCTTTAGTATCATGACATTGCGCGGCAACGGCTGCAATCTGTTCGCTAAGCTGTCTGGAATTGTTGTCTAATTTTTCATTCATCTGTTTGGAATTGTTGTCTAATTTTTCATTAAGTTGTTGTTTGAGATTTTCATTATTTTCATTAAGTTGTTTGAAATTTTCATTAAGTTGTTTGTTTGTTCACTAAGTTGTTTGTGATTGTAGTCTTGTTTTTTTTTCGACTGTTTGTAATTGTTGTCATTTACTTTCTTAAACTGTAGCAATACTGCCATAATTTGATCCAAGCCAAAATTAGCAACTCTATTTTCTATGCTGTGTGCTGGTGTATCTACATTTGTCACGTTTTCTGTAACCATTTGGTCATTCTGTGATTCTCGAAAAGGTTTCCCAATAGGATGTGCACTGTTAGTCACTACCTCGGAATCAAATAAATCTGTCGTACTTTGAGAACACTATTCATTTTCGTTAGAAAAATTTGTCTGTTCATTACGCAAATTTTTCAAACCGGGTGTGTCAAGCTAGGCAGCGTTCATTGTAACAGAACGTCCCGCGTCATCAATTGTCGTTAAATTAACAGAGGACACAACTGAATTTGTTTGCTCATCACTGGGATAAAAATCATTACTAGTGGTCGTTACGCACTGATTGTCTACAATTAGGGGATTATCATCATTACACTGAGTGTCGCAAGTACTATCGGTCAAATTATTTGAGTCGGCTATTTCACTCATTGCACATCGCGATGTACTGTTAACAGTTTTTCGCGGCATTTTTACACAAATCAAAATTAAGCACAAATGAAACAAGGACAATGCAAAATGCAACAAACACAATTACAAGAAAGAGCAACAAATTGCCGATGATCTGTGAAATAAAAGAGTGACAAATTAGTAAATGCGTTGCGCCAGATGCAAACTACGTTTAAGTAAATAAGAGCAGATATATGACTACTTCTCAGAAGATTCACAAAGAAATACGATCCTGGCCGGATGTCGCCAAGTGTAACCTCCCCACACAAAAATATTAATTAAATGATGAACCATGAACCAAGTGTAAACTCCCCACAAAAATAATAATTAAATGAATTTGTTAATATTGTAACCTCTGAACAAAATTGGCTCCCATTTATAATCTGTGTGCAGAAATGCATTGACATTTAATGTTCCCACAAAATTCTTTTCTCATTTAATGTTAAATTCGAAACAGAAAAATTCCTAAACGCAAAGATGATAAAAAAATTAGTAACCTGGTAAATTTTATGAGGACAGCAGCGCTGCCCTTGGGCTCTGTATTCTGAATAAAAAAGCAAAAATTCTTACCTCAATAAAAACTGCAAATATATCTGCTCTTATGTAGAAATTTTCGACACAGCTTCGTGCCATGCTGGCATATATATATATATATATATATATGATTCTTGGATGGAATGATCATGAATTGGAAATATTATTTAAATTGAAATGAATACTTTTCTTTAAAAATAATTACTTTATATTATAAAAATTATTATTGGGGCATTTTTTAAAAGAAATAAAATAACAATTAATATACATTACTAGATATGCGCAAGGCTGCTTCTTTACCTTCTACAACAATACTCATCTTGCAGAGTTCTGACCAGAGTCCCGAGCAGACTGCCGACACGCGCCGACTACCGCCGACTCACGCAGACTACTGTCGACTACTCAAGACTACTGCTTACTAGCACGGACAGAAGACTAAAACCGACTGACGCCGACTCGCGACAAGCAACAACTCTGGTCAGAGACTCTGCCATGCCTCGCCCATCGCCGGCGACGCATACGTCTTTCAAGGTGTATCGGGACGTCATCTTGAACCAGTATGTCCGCCTTTTCAGGGGTGCAGTGGGTCCCACCTTCCTCCTGATGGATGATAACGGACGGCCCCACCGAGCTGCCATCGTGGAGGAGTACATTGAAACAGAAGATATCAGGCGAATGGAGTGGCCTGACTGTTCTCCAGACCTAAGCCACATCGAGCACGTCTGGGATGCTCTCGGTCGACGTATTGCTGTACGTCTTCAAACCCCTACGACACTTCAGAAGCTCCGACAGGCACTGTTGTAAGAATGGGAGGCTATACCCCAGCAGCTGCTCGACCACCTGATCCAGAGATGCCAACCCCTTGTGCAGCCTGTGTACGTGTGCACGGTGATTATATCCCATATTGATGTTGGGGTACATGCGCAATAAAGAGTGGTGTTTTGTAGCACATGTGTCTCGGGACGGTTTTCTCAACATATCACCAATACCGTGTCGTGTGTGTTCCCTATGTGCCTATGCTATTAGCGCCAGTTTTGGGTAGTGCCACGTTGCGTGGCACGACATTCTGCAATTAACTTTAATTTATGAACATGAGTGTAAATAAACTACATTTACAATTCTTCAGAAAAACGTTTCTTAAGTTTACCTATCTGAATAAATATTCTGTTCACTTGTTATCTGATAACTTGCAGAGAAAACCTTATTGGAAACATCGTGTACGTAACTCCAGCTGTACGGGGTTTTCACGGATGTTGCCCCCGACTTCTGTAATACGATCACTTGGTGCAGATTTTCCAGCCGCTTACCACGCGTAGAGTGTTGGGCTGCAAGATGTGGCCTCTGCTGTATTCTACACGCGAGCATTCACCGCATTGGTAATTTACGGCCTGTTAACGGCTGTCCGTGATTGGAGGAGAGACAGCAGTGACGCGTCTTCCCCTGTCCTCTATTGTCTGCAGTCGTACTGGTCATTAGGCGAGCAACAAGTCATTCGCCTGTACACGTGGTCGCCACTTGTGGCGTGTTTATTACCGCACGGCTAGCAGACAATAGCTTGTCACCAGCTAGGTGGGTAATAACCTCAGAGGACCGGAGAATCCTGAGACCTATAAGAGGGGTTTCAGACTCATGTGTCGGCGGACATTCCTGAATGTCGTTGTGGCCTTTCCATGCTCCACACGTCTGGTTTAAGCAGTGGCGGCTGTTGTGCAAAAGCACAAGAGCACTTGAACACCCTAATTAGGACACTTTGCGGATGCATTGGTGAGTTTTCTATGAATGCTATTAAACATAATATAGAGGTGGTAATCTCAAATATTCGGCAGTAAATCAACCGCTCTGTGCAACATCGCTCCTCAAGGTGAAACTTGGCACCAGGGTTGCGAGCGCACCTTCAGTTGTGCGCACTTTTTTTTAAGGAGCTTTCGCGCATGCACAAGGGGCATGACGTAATTGCCTTAGGGGCGAAATACATGAGAATTTGATAAATAATGTGCACGGTTTACGACATGCACACTTACCACTCAACTACAAGTTTACGTCAGTGCCACTAGATGGTATCACAAATCCCGCTAGACCGTAGCACATTCCACAAATATGCCAATTTACTCACTATATAGTGAAATTAGATAGGATAGCAGTACATATTATAGTTATAGTGATAGAAAAACCTTTTTTGTGGTGTTCTCAATGAGATAAAGTTTTGAATTTTATCGTACAGTAATCCATTTGAATCGCTGAGAACCATCATCGTCGATTGTGAGATTGTAGCATTTATTAATGCGTCTGATATTATGCTTATATTATGGCGGGTCACGTTTATCTGTACCATTCGCCCACGTTGTACGTGTATACGAACATTCACGAAAAGCTGTGTCACTAGTTTCTATGATATTCACTAAAATGTTGGGTCGAAGACGGTGTGCTTTCGGCGCTTATGCCACTCGGCGCCACATTTGTATTGTAGTCAATTATTTTTTGGTTGATAGTATTACTTGAATTTCATCATTTTCGCAAACGTCAGTTTGTGTTTGGATTTGTTGTTTACTGTGCAAGAATCGGCTTTCCTGTGCAGTGTCAACCTGAACTTTGTTGCATCTATTTTAAGTGCTCGCAGAAAAGGAAATTATCAAGAAAAGTTAGCTGCAAAGAAATTAGGGACACCCAGACCAGATCTGCAAACTGAGAAAGTGACAAAATCAAATAAGCGTGACTACAAGCTAACATTTAACAAAGAAGTGTAAGCTGTGTATAATAGGCGTAAGCTGCTGTGTGAGTACAATGTAAGAATGTCTGCTTCCAGCCCGGAAGTTAATTCGTCAACTAACACAGGTATTAGGGATCTTGTGTATTTGTCTGACAAAATAAAAAACCATGAAAACTCACACTTACACAAAAATGCGAACCTGAGAGTAGTAACAGCTTGAACATTATCTCGTTCTTGCCGTAAACTGTACTTAATTATTTACAAAAACAGAATTCCACAAAAACTATTCTTTCTTTTTTAAGACATGCTCTGCGTATTATTATTGTTACTGTCAGCGGCTGAAGTTATATAAATATGTTCAAAATGGTTCGAATGGCTCTAAGCACTACGGGACTTAACTTCTGAGGTCATCAGTCCCCTAGAACTTAGAACTACTTAAACCTAACTAACCTAAGGACATCACACACATCCATGCCCGAGGCAGGATTCGAACCTGCGACCGTAGCGGTCGCGTGGTTCCAGACTGTAGCGCCTAGAACCGCTCGGCCACCCCTGCCGGCTATATAAATATGTTGATAGGCGTAACTATTATATAGCAGATGCTATTAATTTCACACTCTCACTTTTATCTGACATTAAAAATTTGTGAACATCCAAAATGTATACTTGCGAGCCGACACTCAGTTAAGTTCTAGCATATCCGTCGGAAAAGTGTTGCAGATACGTCACTGTACCATGCGACCGCTTGTTGAGATACAGACCGGATTTCTAAGCAAAATGCCTGAGTTTTTCCACACTTTTAGTTATAAGCAGAAAGGTTACACTTCGTAAGACATACTTAGATGAGCAGTTGTAACTATGTTATGCTTATTTTGTAAGACAACGTCTTTGGTTACTTATTTTTAACTGGATAAGCATATTTTAGTAAAAACTGTGAGTCTGAAAGTGCATGTTTCACTCCTAGCTATCGTTTATTAATAAGTGCTTCTCTTTTGTATCGGCTTGTAAAAAATGACTTCGGTCGAACGTGTAAGAAAGTAGTGGTAATATATGGCTAGGATGTTGTGAAATAGTGCTGCGACTGAGTGGATGAGTCATCATTTCATCAATCAGTTATCGCATCTCAATGATGTCACCGTCATGGATGGTGAATCCCACCGTTCCGAGCAGCAGTGAGATTTGCGATCCTCTTTAGTTTAAGTGTGCATTACCGTTCGCTGTTGTAATTAGGGAATTACACCCCCAAAAACCTCTCAATCAGGGAAAGTTTATAAAAAACCTGAGTTAAACCAGAAAATGATTAAAAGAGATGCTTGCGAACAATCAAGTAGTAATGATCCATTTTTCAAAGACTTGTGCTTAGCATTAAGGGGTTCTAATATTCCATTGTGGACAATGAATAATGCAGCTTCATGTATTTTTAGAAAAATGCACAAACAAATGGATATCGGACGAATCTACTATGCGCAAAAATTATATGCCACAGTGTTATTAGGAAGGAATTTGTAATATTCGGAATACACTGAAGTACGAAAACATAGATTTTTATTGACAAATCCACAGATGCATCGGAACATTGCGTGTGTAGTGCTGTAGTTGGTGCTATGTAAGCAGGAAGCAGATCACTTCTTCTCAATATACAAAACAATTGACCGAGCAGATCATTCCACTCTTGCCAAATTTTTCTATGAGTCGTTAGCTTTTTTGGCGTCAGAAGGGGTACGGTATGATAGTGTACTGTCACTTCTCAATTATGCTACTCTGTATATCGTTAAAGCGAGAACTAGATTAAAAGTTTTTTACCCTAAAATAGTTCACCTGACGTCCCTTGCTCATGGTTTACATCTTGCCGCTGAAACTGTCAGAAGTCAGTGTAACGACGTGGATCTTGTTGTGTCTAGTGCGAAGGAAATGGTTGTCGAGTCACCAATTAGAATTCAGAAACTTCAGAACTCCTTCCAAATTTGGCTTTACCGTTTAAGCCAGTTTTAACTGGTGGGAAATGTTACAAGGTGTGTCGTACTACGCAGAACATCTCAGTGAAGTGAAAAATATTTTGAAATCCCTAAATGCAGAAGATGTATTGCTATAGCTCAGGAATGTTTTGCTAAAAACGGCATCCAAGAAAAGATACACTACACCATAACCGTTCCTCCACAAATATCTGATATTTTAAAGCAGATGGGAGCTCGAAATAATTCCTTGAAACATTCACTTTCTCTGACAGACGAAATTTTAATAACAATGTTGTCAGAAACACACGGGGGTTGCGGAACTTGCGTTCAAGAAACTGAATCAGGTGCTAGAAAAAATTTCCTGTTACAGAAAGCTGTGTCAAATTTTTAGAAAGCTTATTGGTGATGAAACAAATATTGAACAGGAATTCACCAAAGAACAACTGTGGTGCTTTGCACGTACACCTGTGGCGTCATGCGACGCTGGAAGAACATTTTTATTCTACAAATCACTCTTCGCTGATAGACACAGGAAAATCTCTGGATGACCTTCCTTGTGTACTAAAACAGCCTCCAATACGGTAAAAGTACTGTGAAAGTATCATGTTTGCTTGTATTCATTTTTGCTTATTTTGGTGCTTTTTTTCGCCATTTCTCCCGCTAATTTGCTTACTTATTTCGTTTTATTGTGGTGAGTAATCCGGATTTTACTGATAATTATATCTCTTCGGAACCAGTGTACTTTAAAAATCAATAAAAACAGTCTCGATCGCGTTTACAGATTTTTTTTTTCTTTTTCTGGCAACCGGTTTCGGCCCTTTCCACAGACCATCTTCAGGCTTACACCGCCATTATAGCTGCTGGTGGTGGCAGACGGAGCGAGATCCGTAGAACTGAAAACGCGATCGAGACTGTTTTTACTGAATTTCAGCAGTTTATACCGATCACTGTGCTCCAGTCAAGAATGCTTTCTAAAATTTTAAACAGTGACAATGACGAATACTTAAGCCCTCCCGTGTGAAGCTGAATTCAGTTTTAAAACCGAAGTATGTCACTTACGGCGTAAGAGAAACAACATTATACACATCAAACAGTCACACAAACTTCGAAGTCTGGAAAGTTATCAAGTCATAAAGTTATGAGAATGTAAATAACACTTATCACAATAACTGGTACTTAGATATAAAAAACAGTAATAATACGAAGATCCATATAAAAAATGAAAGAAAATGCTTTGCAATGGTTCCTTAGATATAAATCGTCGAGAGTTTACAGTTAAGTGTTACATATGGAATTATCTTCTTTACTGAGTCGAAACATAGACACTCTACAATGGCTAAAGGAACAAAGTCTAACACGACGATATTGAACGTCCCATGGACCAAAAAAATCAGACAACAAACCCCTTATCCCTTACGGGCATATCTCAAAAGAGATCGAAGGCAAGAAGATTGTGATGCGCAACGAATAATATAAGGTCTTTTACCTCATTTTGAAACGTGTCATCGTAATTTCCAAGCAGTAGGGAGTAGAAGGAGACCGTGTTCCGGAACAGCTCGAATTGGAATGGTACAGAAAACAATCGAAATCAGACGCTAACGTCCAAGAGACTGGGAGTGGCATATAAAACACAAATACTTCTGTGCAAGATTTTTCTTATAGTCATAAAAATTGTGGAAGACGCACGGTTCAGTGCAGTGGGCAATAACTGCTGACTTGATATTTGTGTAGGTACATGTAAATTTCTGGAAAAGAAAGGAATTCAGAGATAAAGAGTTAAATAAGAAGGCCGCCAAATTAAGTGAATTGGCAAGAAGAGAAATGAAGAAATTGTCCATAGAAGCAAATATATGGGAAACATTAACTACAAGAGGGGATATTATGATAGGGTATGTCAAGACATCTGGGGATAACTACCGTGGAGTTGTAAGGAACCATAGGCGACAAAAACTGTAAAATTAGAAAGAGACTGGAATACATACAACAGAGAACTAAGATCAATGGATGCAATTTCTATTCTGTGATGACAAGATGGGTCAGGAGGTGGCAATGACAGATTAGAGATGGACGAACTCGTACATCTTTGAGTTCAATGGGAATCAGGAGGTTTAAACAGCCGTTCATTTTTAAAACGTTTGCCATTCCTTTTTTCCTTGTTGTGTAATATCGATGGGGTTTAAAAAAGTCAAAATCAGAACTATAAATACTATATCCAATAACAAGAACGCAACAAGGAATGAAATGGTAGAGCATTAGGCAGAGGGCGAGGGTGGGGAGGGAGGGGGTGGGGTGGGGTGGGGGGGTTGGGAGAGAGACCGGGGTGACATCTCATCAAACAGATTCGCAGTGTACGTCGAAGTAATTTTGGGACACCACGACAAATGGTTCTCGATGCACATGCTGCCGGTCTGTATGGATTAAGTGGTTCACCTTGCTGCTGAACTGATGCATCAGTCTGAGTAGCGGCACGTGATACGACATTGGTTGAAAAAATATTTTTTTTTCTAGGGCGGGGAGGCAGCGTTACCCCTAGCATGTGTTATATCACGTAAATTAAACTGCAGAGTTGCGGGTCTGAGTAATCTTTGAGCTAAGTTACTAACTAACAAGCCGCTGAGCGTGTGCAGTTTTAATCACTACCCTACTTTTTTTGACGGCTTGTTTACTGAATAAATTACCTGTGAAACAAAATCATGGCTTAAAATTGAACGAGAACGAGCGAACGCAATGAACGAGGGACAACTCGACACTGAATGAAGAGTGACCGCACGAATAAGAACGAGACTGAAGCTGTAAAGAGGAACAGCGAAGTTGGAACAAAGAACGAGTGACCACCCGAAGAAAACGAGACTGGAAGAACGAGATCGAGGTGTGTGTCAGGAAACCAGTGACCACGCGAACAAGAACGAGACTGAAAAAGGTCGAGGCGGGAGCGAGATCGACCCGAACGGTGAACGAGTGTTCCTTGGAAAACATTCACTTGTCCTTCTGTTTCGTTTAGCGACCCATTCCTTCTTGAATGACTTGCTCTACGTAAGGTAGTCACAAGAGTGGTTCTATTGATGTCGTGCCAGTGGCTTTGCTGATATACGTATGATGAACGGCTGATGGTAATTTTTACCCACATAGATATTGATAGTGGAATCCTTAGATGCAGACAATGTGAAGATTCGGAAATAGGTATGATAAGTTGATACAGGCTAAATGGGAAAACGGGAATAACTGAGGCTACAAAAGAAGGGCGTAGCTGATGGGAGGTGATGAAGTATTACTGTACAGGGAAGCTGAGTGCCTGGACGTTAGTTCTGAACATACCAAGTATAAATCGCCATGGTTTTTCACCAGAATATCTCTTCTTCCTTCGTTTTTTAAATGTTTCTTTATACAGTTCCCTTTTTGATTCTTTGCTTCCAAATGAGAAATGTTACTGATCTCGTGTGGCTCTTCGTTTCTTTTTTTCCTCTCATTATTTCTTCATCCACTCTCTGCGGTTTTCTTCCGTTCTTCTGACCACCCTTGTCGAGGAATATTTCGGAAAATTGTCGATTTTTAATTGCAGCACTCAATTACAGCATTCAGTTACTTTGAATGGAGAACCCCTCAAAGAGGTAGACACTTTCACTCATTTAGTGACTGAAATATCTGGTGATGGAAGAATAACCAACGAAATTAATAGGCGGTTACAGAAGGGAGGCAATTTCTACCAAACAATAAAACACCTGATTTGGAATAAGGAAGCCTCAGAGAAAGCAAAAGTCATTACGTATAGAAGTTATTACTTCCCTATTGTCACTTATGGAGGAGAAACATGGACAACGACAGAAAGGGACTGTAGCAGACTGCAAGCAGGGGAAATGAAATTTCTCAGAGCAGTTAAGGAAAAAAAGGAATGGGCAGAGTAATGAAAGTAGATATTAGAAACAACCTTAAACAAGAAAGTATGAGAAACGAAATCGAAAAGAAGAGATGAAGATGGTAAGAGCATGTTAAGAGGATGCGTGGACAGAGACTTCCCAAAATTGTGGAAGAACTAAAGATGGATGGAAACGGACCTAGAGGGTGCCCAAGGACACGGTGGAAAACGGGAGTGAGAATATCTGTGCTAAGGAGAGGTGTGACCTGGCAGCAAGTGGAGGAAGAAAAGTGGTGGGAGGACCGAGCCAAATGGAGAGGACTCGTCAGCACCCAGACCTGGCAGTAGCTGGAGCGGGATCCGGATACAACAACAAATTATATCGCTGAAAGATTTCTTCGCGTATGGTGATATTTTTTAGGACTTATTTATTTGCAGCTAGATAATTTTCGTTATGGATCTACTGTTATTAACGCTGTGTATGTGACCATAAAATGGTAATCGCCATTTCCTAATTGCGTATGTGATTACTTTCTGTAGCATGACGGATTTCCTTCGTTCTTTCGGCTAGTCCCCAATTTCACATTTGTTACTGAGATTTTTCTCCGAATTTTTCTTTCTTGTTTCTCGATGTTCATATTTTGAGATTTGCTGCCATTTACCACAGTTTGAGATGTGCGAAAGATTTCTGTTTTAGCAGCTGGTTTTTGTTCCTTCTGTGATAGAGATATTTTATGATGTATTCCAAGTGAATTTGTACGCTCGTCGCTGTTTTGCCATTCTCCAATTATTAGATTCCTGATTTAGCTTCGCAGGTTCAATTATCTTACCTAAATATTGGAACTTTGTTCGGACATTACCCTGAATCTGGTGATTGTTGAGGGCCGATCTAATTTCTTTTATAAACTGAGTCTTCACACGTGAAATTTGACGTTCGATTTCTGACATGTAGTATCTCCACAGAGAAAATTGTTTTTGGGGCAGTTGTTCGAGAGACTTTACAGTACTGGACAGTGGAAGTTTTTAAGACGTCTGCCAGTTCTTATATCCTTAAGTTCACTTTTCCATTTGGTAATCACTGTCAAGATGTGTCACTGATATAATTAAATCTTAATATCTTATTTTCAGTATCCATTTCATCAGTAAAATATAGGTAAATGATTGCCTTTATTGTAAAGGAGTATAGCTCAATGAGTCTCTAAGATGATTTTATAACTATACAGGAACCACGTTACCTGCAGGAAGATTTCTGATGCAACTGGTTCTGCGGGTTTTCCTTTCTCAGTCCAAGCAGTAGAAGAGCCCGTCCCTGAGCTGACGGCGGCTGGGCACTCCTCCTCGATGTCCAGGATTTACTCCAGCTGCTGAAGTCGTCAATACGAAGTTTACTGGAGAACTTGAACACTCGAGGCGCCACAATCTTACCGGAGGATAGTTGTATTTTGGTCCTTGTGTAGGTGACTACCACTGGTCGAAATATGCTGACCCATACCGGACATTACCAGTGTCCCTGGCACCTAGAGACTAAACAACATACACAACAGGAGCGCAGAGACAGCTTAAACGTTATAGGTATGTTGCACCGTTTTCTTCATTATCGTTCAACAACGTGCATACACGAAACTACACTACTGGCCATTAAAATTGCTACCCCAAGAAGAAATGCAGATGATAAACGGCTATTCATTGGACAAATATATTATACTAGAACTGACATGTGATTAGATTTTCACGCAATTTGGGTACATAGATCCTGAGAAATCAGTAACCAGAACAGCCACCCTAGCCGTAATAACGGTCTTGATACGCCTGGGCATTGAGCTTGGATGGCGTGTGCAGGTACAGCTGCCCATGCTGCTTCAACACGATACCACAGTTCATCAAGAGTAGTGACTGGCGTATTGCGACGAGCCAGTTGCTCGGCCACCATTGACCAGACGTTTTATATTGGTGAGAGATCTGAAGAATGTGCTGGCCAGGTCAGCAGTCGAACATTTTCTATATCCAGAAAGGCCCGTACAGGACCTGCAACATGTGGTCGTGCATTATCCTGCTGAAATGTAGTGTTTCGCAGGGATCGAATGAAGGGTAGAGCCACGGGCCGTAACACATCTGAAATGTAACGTCCACTGTTCAAAGTGCCGTCAGTGCGAACAAGAGGCGACCGAGACGTGTAACCAATGGCACCCCATACCATCAATCCGGGTGATACGCCAGTATGGCGATGACGAATACACGCTTCCAGTGTGCGTTCACCACGATGTTGCCAAACACGGATGCGACCATCATGATGCTGTAAACAGAACCTGGATTCATCCGAAAAACTGACGTTTTGCCACATGTGCACCCAGGTTCGTCGTTGAGTACATCATGGCAGGCGCTCCTGTCTGTGATGCAGCGTCTAGGGTGACCGCATCCATGGTCTCCGAGCTGGTAGTCCATGCTGCTGCAAACGTCGTCGAACTGTTCGTGCAGATGGTTGTTGTCTTGCAAACGTCCCCATCTGTTGACTCAGGGATTGATACGTGACTGCACGATCCGTTACAGCCATGCGGATAAGATGCCTGTCATCTCGACTGCTAGTGATACGAGGGCGTTGGGATCCAGCACGGCGTTCCGTATTACCCTCCTGAACCTACCGATTCCATATTCTGCTAACAGTCATTGGATCTCGACCAAGGCGAGCAGCAATGTCGCGATACGATAAACCGAAATCGCGATAGGCTGCAATCCGACCTTTATCAAAGTCGGAAACGTGATGGTAAGCATTTCTCCTCCTTACACGAGGCATCACAACAACGTTGCACCATGCAACGTCGGTCAGCTGCTGTTTGTGTATGAGAAATCGGTTGGAAACTTTCCTCATGTCGGCACTTTGTAGGTGTCGCCATCGGCGCCAACCTTGTGTGAATGCCCTGAAAAGATAATCATTTGCATATCACAGTATCTTCTTCCTATCGGTTAAATTTCGCGTCTGTAGCACGTCATTTTCGTGGTGTAGCAATTTTAATGGCCAGTAGTGTAGTACTAGCCCTGTCCTACACGGATATCGTTTGGTTTACTCCTTTACCATGTCTCAGTTTCTCTGGTTTTGGTAGTGTTTCTGTAATTCTAAAGCAAAAGTGTGTTTGTGGGCAACAAACATAGGAGTGAAATAATGACATGCTCGTGATTTTATTTCCAAGTTATATCACTGCATATACTGGTGTAGGCATTCTGCACGAGTGTCACAGCTATATTTTATTGAAATGAAAGGCAAACTACCACGACGAGAAGAGATATTCCTGGAAACTTGTCATTAGCTGTTAGTCGGTGGATGGCTTAGTATACGTCTTCTAAGCCCTTGCCCAATCGCTTGGTTGCATAAAACGTCCGTCCCTGGAGAAAGACTGCAGCAATACAGGACGACTACACGAAAGATTATGCTGGAATACTGAAAACCGATGGCAACCTGACCGCCAGAGAAGAAACTTTCCCGTAGTGTGTGGCTGTCAAATACGTACATTCCGGTCGCGAAGTGCTTTCCTGACACTGTTTGGTGAATGTACAAAGGCCACCAACAAGAGTTACAAGTGGACCACGCCTACTTGTCACCAGTGTAGTGAAAATTTATTGTATTCGTAATGCTTGGCCAGAAATGAGAATAACCGAAGTGGGAGCCCCAGATGGCCAAGCGTTTAGAGAAAAATAGCATTTTTGGCGCGGGGCGGGGGAAGTATGAGCCGTTTATGCTCTGGGCGCTCCAAAGCCGAGGTACAGCGGCAAAAGTACGGATCGATAATCTGAAGGTCGTGTC
Organism: Schistocerca nitens; assembly: GCF_023898315.1. NCBI lineage: Eukaryota > Metazoa > Arthropoda > Insecta > Orthoptera > Acrididae > Schistocerca > Schistocerca nitens. Next base: position 1,222,755,485 of record NC_064614.1, read on the forward strand.
GTCAAGTCCTAAGGCTGAAACTTATTTTTTTAAATTTTCATTTTTTACGTTATTTACAAACCGAAATATGAAGCAAGTAGGCCACTCTTACGTAGCGCAAGATGCCATAACCCTCTCTGCTTCCAACAGTCACCGTTGCAACAGCAGGGCCGGGGAGTCCCTGGAGGGAAGGCGACGTTTCTTTTCGAAGAATACTGTTGAGAAAATTTAGATGACCGGCATTTGCAGCTGAGTGCAGAACAATCTTGCTGCCACAGGCATACATTCCGCGAGTTGACCACGACCATAAGATACTAAAATCTGGGCTCATACGGAAGCGTATCAACAGTCGCCTTTTTCCCCCTCGTTCTATTTGCGAGTAAACAGGAAAGGAAACGACTAGTAGCGGTACAGAGTACCCTCCGCCACGCACCGTAAGGTGGCTTGTGGTGTATGTATGTAGATGTAGGTGTAGATTCATATGCCTGCAAAAGAGTATTGGCACTTTTGGACCGAGAATTCAAGCAACGGTGGAAGAGTCAGCGGGAAAGTAAAGGAATGGCGTCACACTTACTGTAAGTAAAGCTCTGAAAAACTTACAACAGCCTCGTACAAGAAGTCCTACGTGCTGCAGAACCAATTTCTTACGTTAACTGTCTCGTGAAGGAGGCAAATAAATTCGTATCTATACGACGAGATTTTTTTAGATGAAGAAGCATTGTCATCGTTCCCAGCCCTACAATGTCTGTTTTTACGAGGTGTATTCAAGTTCTAAGGCCTCCGATTTTTTTTCTCCGGACTGGAAAGAGATAGAAACATGCGCATTGTTTTAAAATGAGGCCGCGTTCATTGTCAATACGTCCCAGAGATGGCAGCACCGTACGGCAGATGGAATTTTACCGCCAGCGGCGAGAATGAGAACTGTTTTAAATTCTTAAAATGGCGACGTTTTCCTTACTTGAACAGCGTGCAATCATTCGTTTTCTGAATTTGCGTGGTGTGAAACCAATTGAAATTCATCGACAGCTGAAGGAGACATGTGGTGATGGACTTATGGATGTGTCGAAAGTGCGTTCGTGGGTGCGACAGTTTAATGAAGGCAGAACATCGTGTGAGAACAAACCGATACAACCTCGGGCTCGCACAAGCCGGTCTGACGACATGATCGAGAAAGTGGAGAGAATTGTTTTGGGGTATCGCCGAATGACTGTTGAACAGATTGCCTCCGGAGTTGGCATTTCTGTGGGTTCTGTGCACACAATCCTGCACGACGACCTGAAAATGCGAAAAGTGTCATCCAGGTGGGTGCCACGAATGCTGACAGACGACCACATGGCTGCCCGTGTGGCATGTTGCCAAGCAATGTTGACGCGCAACGACAGCATGAATGGGACTTTCTTTTCGTCGGTTGTGACAATGGATGAGACGTGGATGCCATTTTTCAATCCAGAAACAAAGCGCCAGTCAGCTCAATGGAAGCACACAGATTCACCGCCACCAAAAAAATTTCGGGCAACTGCCAGTGCTGAAAAAATAATGGTGTCCATGTTCTGGGACAGCGAGGGCGTAATCCTTACCCATTGCGTTCCAAAGGGCACTACGCTAACAGATGCATCCTACGAAAATGGCCGGCCGGAGTGGCCGAGCGGTTAAAGGCGCTACAGTCTGGAACCGCATGACCGCTACGGTCGCAGGTTCGAATCCTGCCTCGGGCATGGATGTGTGTGATGTCCTTAGGTTAGTTAGGTTTAAGTAGTTCTAAGTTCTAGGGGACTTATGACCGCAGCAGTTGAGTCCCATAGTTCTCAGAGCCATTTTGAACCTACGAAAATGTTTTGAAGAACAAATTCCTTCCTGCACTGCAACAAAAACGTCCGGGAAGGGCTGCGCGTGTGCTGTTTCACCAAGACAACGCACCCGCACATCGAGCTAACGTTACGCAACAGTTTCTTCGTGATAACAACTTTGAAGTGATTCCTCATGCTCCCTACTCACCTGACCTAGCTCCTAGTGACTTTTGGCTTTTTCCAACAATGAAAGACACTCACCGTGGCCGCACATTCACCAACCGTGCTGCTATTGCCTCAGCGATTTTCCAGCGGTCAAAACAAACTCCTAAAGAAGCCTTCGCCGCTGCCATGGAATCATGGCGTCAGTGTTGTGAAAAATGTGTACGTCTGCAGGGCGATTACGTCGACAAGTAACGCCAGTTTCATCGATTTCGGGTGAGTAGTTAATTAGAAAAAAATCGGAGGCCTTAGAACTTGAATGCACCTCGTACCGTAGGGTAAATAATTTGGTCACAAGCTTCAAAACCACTCTTATCCCGTCGAGAGAGAAAAGAAAATAAGATCCAGAGAAAATTGTATCAAAATACATTACACTGTACGTCACCAGCTATCCTCGCCAATATTTGGCGAAATGATGCATCACCCGTGGTTTGCTGCCAAACTGTGAGATGAGAGCGAACCGTTTATGAGTAGAAACCAAGTTTGTTTTTCTGTAGAAGCTTTAAAACAACCATGTAACTGTACCAATGCTGCCCTCATGAGGTGTACCAGATGCCGAGAAAGTTACTGCTCCCATGAATATCATCAAGGCACATGTAAACCATCAACTGTAAAGCGGTAGAAGTACTTTATTTTATAGATGAAGTCCTCGTGTACCCCTTATATTTCCTTCCTGGAAATTTATTTCCGCTCCCGAGTTAACATTTGCCTTTTCTTTCATCCCTTTCTGGAAAATATTAATATATGCAACATATCGCACTGTATTTCGGTTTAACTGCAGCGTAAGTAACGTAAAAAATGAATATTAAGAGAGCTTCCGTACATGGATTCGACCCATGAGCCCTCGGATTACCAGTTTGTGCTCTTTCCGCTGCGCCAGATGCTGTCTGGAAAGTGCGCTATCGTAAATGGCTCACACCTCGACCCGAACTGCGCCATAAACGCTATTTCTTTTCTAAACGCTTGGCCATCCGGAGCTTATGTTACTTCCATTTCTGGCCAAACCCTGCATACACAATAAGTCTGGACGAAATCAGTGACGACGAGTAGATGCAGTCCCTTTGTTAGTGCAAGCGATAAGTTTGCGACGGCACACGCCATTGACTGAAGGGTGTGCAGCTTTATGGAAAACGAAGAGCAAGCGCACCAGAACCCTTTGCTACACCGCTGTCTCTAGTTGCAGCCTAGTAGAACACGGGCCGCACACAGACCACTGTACTGCTGCAATCCTGGAGTCTTCAGAGATGCCTCGCTAGCCGTTGCTTTGAGCTGGTGACTGCCACTGCCGCCTCGATCACAAGCGGCTTCTGACAGGTCGTTCGTCTTACCGTCCCGACGATCCCAGAGACGAGGACTCGGTTACACAAGGCCTACCTTGTTGCTGAGCCGGACGCACCAGACCTCGCCGTTACCTGCTCCTCCTCTGCGAGCCGCCGTCCGGTTCAGGACGCGGTAACCATCCATTTCTCCCAACCTTTACCCTGATGTGGATACCAGGTTATGATACCATATGAACCCCTTACTGTAGACAGCCAATATGGCCATATTTCTTACTTATACAGTGGACAATAAAAACTAAATAATACAGGCTTAATGCAGTTTATCTCCTGACATGTATTTCTAGTTTCGTGATGCAGATATACGCTATGTGATTAAAAGTATCCCCAAAAACATACATTTTTCATATTAGGTGCATTGTGCGGCCACCTATTGCCAAGTAGTCCATATCAGCGACCTCAGTAGTCATTAGACATCGTCAGAGAGCAGAATGGTGCGCTCCGCAGAACTCACGGACCTCGAACCTGGTCATGCGTCACTTGTTTCATACTTCCGTACGCGAGATTTCCACTCTCCTAAACATCCACTAGGACCACTGTTTCCGTTGTGATAGTGAAATGGAAACGTGAAGGGACAAGTACAGCACAAAAACGTACAGGTCGACCTCATCTGTTGACTGACAGAGACCACCGACAGTTGAAGAGGGTCGTAATGTGTAATAGCCAAACATCTATGCAGACCCTCACACTGGAATTACAAACTGAATCAGTACTATGACACTTAGGCAGGAGATGGAAAAAGTCGGATTTCATGGTCGAGCGGCTGCTCATAAGCCACACATCACGCCGGTAAATACCACACAACATCTCGCTTGGTGTAAGGAACGTAAACATTGGACGATTGAACAGTGGAAAAACGTTGTGTGGAGTGACGAAACACGGTACACAGTGTGGAGATCCGACGGCAGGGTGTGGGTATGGCGAACGCCCGGTGATCGTCATTTGCCAACGTGTGTACTGCTAACAGTAAAATTCGGGGGCGGTGGTGTTATGCTTCTCACTGTTGAAGAGTAATTCGGGGATGGCGATTCCATCTTTCAGCACGATCGAGCACCTGTTCATAATGCACGGCCTGTGGCGGAGTGGTTACAGAACAATAACATACCTGTAATGGACTGACCTGCACACAGTCCTGACCTGAATCCTATGGACCACCTTTGGGATATTTTGGAACGTAGACCTCGTGCCAGGCCTCACCGACCGAAATCGATACCTCTGCTCAGTGCAGCACTCCGCGAAAAATGGGCTGCCATTCCGCAAGAAACCTTCCAGCACCTGATTGAACGTATGCCTGCGAGAGTGGAAGCTGTCATCAAGGCTAAGTGTGGGCTAACAACATATTGAATTCCAGCATTACGGAAGGAGGGCGCCACGAACTTGTAAGTCATTTTCAGCTAGGTATCCGGATACTTTTGATCAGATGGTGTACTTACTTATTATATACATGTAAAAGTCAAATATGAACTACGGGGACAGAAAGGGCTGATTTTGTTGGTGTTCGACACATTTCATTTCTGCAGGAGACTTGATTTTCAAATTAATTTTAGAGTTAAGTTCCTTTTTTTTTTTAAATGCAACCGCAGTTTCAAACGTCTTCTGTTGTAAGATCCATTGTTTGTAAAATATTTTTGAATAATATTTTGCCTTTTAGTGTGGTTGCGTTAAAAAACTACCTTCAACAGTATCACGAGTCACCGTTGTTATCCGACATGAAGTGACTGAATCCTGTAACTACATCTTGTATTGAGGCATATAGACCAAATGCGTCTTTGTGTCATCCACTTGTTGTTATTCATAGGCAGTACAAATATGTAGGCCAGCCTAATTCTGTCCATTGTCAAGTCAGCAATTTTCATGCTGCACGTAACACTAAGTGGATTTTCAGCTGAAAAGATAGTCTTTTGGTATTTGATAAAATTACAACTCTTTTCAGGTGCCTAAGAACGCCTGTACTATACGAATCATCGTTCTAGTAGACTCTTTTATAAAACGTAGACGACCGGTGACTGTAGTCGATAAGAATCTACCTTCTTTTGAACAATGGAAAACTTCTTATCGTTTCCTGCGGAATTTTTTATGAGTTCAACGTCGTCAACCACTGTACAGTATCCTTCTTCCTTCCAGTGAAATGTTTAGATTTAGTTCCCAGTCTGCAGCTCACGGACAACTGACGCGTTGCCAAACCCATGTAATCGTGTTCCCTACTTGCGGTAAACAGTGCACTGATCCACTCAGAACCATAATCACCAAAAAATGGCAAATTATAAATTTCAGACCAGTTGCCTTTCTGCAAGAAGCGATTCATATAATTTGTGTTTCTAATGGAAACCTGGCAAAAAGCGCTGAAAAAGTTTTACTTCTTCTCATTCAGTTTTAAAGTTATTTTGTTTATGCTTATGTGCTGTGTTTCAATATATATTAGTGGCAACGTTAAAGTTTCAGCAACTGATACCGCATATTTCCGTATCACTTTTCTACCAACTCTCTTTCAGGATTGTTTGCACGTTTTAATTAGTATGTACCAGTAACGAGGCAAGAATCAAGTTCAATGAATCAACTGGATCCTTCAGGTACAAACTCACTGCATATAACTATTGTAAAAATTCATACAGCGATGTGCATTTCATTAAATCAAAAATGGCATGCATTACATTATCTTCTTCTTGTTCTTCACGTCATACAGTATGCTTGCTGTCTGCTCCGCCTTCACAGAAGCCGTCTGTTTCTCGGTCGTCTTACATCTCTCTTTCTTATTGGTATTGGTTATAACTGACTAGTGAACCACCCTCCCATCAGCACCCTGTCGATTCTTTAAAGAATCCTACACCCATGTATGAAACAGCTTTAAACCTGTCCTCAACCTTATGAAGATGGCATCTGTTCTGAAGAATTCTTCTCGGGTTACCACCACTCGGCTGATAACCCAAGAATAATTCATCAGTGGAACAAACCGAGAAAGACTGCAATCGCAGGTGTCTGTTCTTTCGGACATGTCCGATACCATCTTCATACAGTTAAGGCTAACCGGCCACTGACCTTCTTCTGTGCTGGATGCACACGCATTGCCCGAACTCTTACGGGACTCGGTAAGATTGTCTGCCGCGTGTAATGAGTGTAAAGGACAGGGGGCTACGAATGTAGTGTGTGGACATTAAGTTGGAATGTGAGTCTCATGGGGAGCGTGCAAGGGATAAATCCCTGCAGTCGCACTATCCTCTGTGCCCTCGGTGGCTCAGATGGATAGACCATCTGCCATGTAAGCAGGAGATCCCGGGCTCGGGTCCCGCTCGGGGCACACGTTTTCAACTGTCCCTGTTGATGTATATCAACGCCTGTCGACAGCTTAGGGTCTTGATTTATTTATTATCTTCTGAACTAAATGTCGTGCAATGACATATTTTTGCAGACACATTGAGTGGTATATGTGGATACTGTCTGCAGAATGTTTTGCAAATGGAGTTAGTACTAAAGAGGTAATAAATTATAACGTCATGCTTGATGCTGAAGACCTACTGCATGAAGAGCGAAAGTGTGCAATATACATTTCTCTGCTTTCATTATTTGTTGAGCACTGTTTCAGCGAGGAAAACTTTCGAAAAAGTCTGTCTTTCTCCAACAGTGGATGAATACAGTTCGGGTAACTAGCGCGCCGTTAGCTACATTGCCTAAAGGCGTACAGAGTGAAACTTCCTGGCAGATTAAAACTGTGTGCCGGACCGAGACTCGAACTCGGGACCTTTGCCTTTCGCGGGCAAGTGCTCTATCAACTGAGCTACCCAAGCACGACTCACGCCCCGTCCTCACAGCTTTACTTCTGCCAGTACCTAGTCCCTACCTTCCTACCTTTAGCTTTGTATCATTCTAGAGCGTACAGAGTGTTTCTAACTTTAATACATGAATTATTGCCCGCATCTCGTGGTCGTGCGGTAGCGTTCTCGCTTTCCACGCCCGGGTTCCCGGGTTCGATTCCTGGCGGGGTCAGGGATTTTCTCTGCCTCGTGATGGCTGGGTGTTGTGTGCTGTCCTTAGGTTAGTTAGGTTTAAGTAGTTCTAAGTTCTAGGGGACTGATGACCATAGATGTTAAGTCCCATAGTGCTCAGAGCCATTTGAACCATTTGAACATGAATTATTGTGTTAGACCTTTAACAGAGAATTATGCCACTTAATGAATAGATTCTGAGAATAGTATAAATCTTTAAATTCGGTCAGTAATTATGCGAAAAATGTTGTGTGCGACTTCGTACACAACAGCAAGGATAAGTGGGCTACGGAGCGGTTCGGCAGTTTTCGTTGTAGGAAATCTGGACAGGAGCGGAAATAATTAACAAATAAGTTAATTGTAGTAAACTGAAGATTTCATTAACTTGTAGTTCTGCAAGCATGCGAAGACTCATTACAGGTAATCCAGCAAGAAATAGAATGCATCTCCTACAGTGGCAACTCGTGCAAGTGCGGAGTGTGGCTGCCGTCGGTCGTCCCATATCGCGGCGGCAGAGGGCGCTGGTAGTACGCAGCCTATGGAGGCTGGATCAGCGGGAGCGCACCATGGGGTCCGCAAAATCCCACGTTGGCGTCCAACCGAAACTTGTAATTCAGTTACCACCTGTACAACGCTGGTAGCGTGGTATCGGTATGTCATTAAAAAAAATGGAATCCTTTTCGGATGGACGACCTGCAACTGGGACCATGTGTTTCTAGCGGTTTAGTAATACGGATTACTTGTTTAACTTCTTTGTCTTCCTCCATTCTGTTGATATGTTATTTCGATTTAAGCATCCTTGTTGTATACTTCGATTTATATATACAGCATGTATTGTAAGGTGGCTATAATTTCACACCTTACAAGAACTCATCCACATACTTTGCCGTGATCTACAAACAGAATTAGGTATCATGTGCTAGGTTGTACATCGTTTATATCAAAAATATAAAGGAGACTGACATTGTCACGTACGTCTTGTAAATAATTGTTAACGTTTATTGCATGAAATGTGACGGAGTGTCTTTATTATAAAAACAGCGTAATGATTGTCTATACTAGTAGAGGTTGAAACACCAGTGGAGATGAAACGGCAGGCAGAACTCGAGCTCTGGGTGGAAGGCCCGCACAGGTGTGTAGGTCCTGCTTAAACACAGGAAGTAGCTTGATGGACGTCGTGGCACCTGAGCTCTGGTGCACAATAGGGTGACGGCCGGCCGCTGTTGTAGTAGGGGCCGCAAGGATTACCGGATAGTACTTCCGAACGCTGAAAATCTTGGACGCAGGTGAGAGGAACGAAGAAGCGGCAACTCGGAAACCACGCAGGCTGGGTTATTTCCAAGGATTTTTACTCAGAAGCGTACCATTGTACGAGTATAGGTTTTTCCTCGCAAACTTTCCGCGCTGGACGACAAAACACTAAAATATGGTTGGTCGGCGTTCGGTAGAATCTGTGGAGAGGGAGAATATTCCGTGGTTTCCGGAAACTGAATAGTTTTCGGAATTACGATGGTGGAAGCCGAACCTTGCTGGGAAGCCAGCGCTGGAGAGACGAGGTTTTCCGTTGTGAGCGCCCGTGTATGACGGTCGCTCGATATCAGCTTTTGTTAGTACAGACGGACTTGCTGTCTTTGCTCTCAGGCGAGATTATACACTCCTGGAAATGGAAAAAAGAACACATTGACACCGGTGTGTCAGACCCACCATACTTACTCCGGACACTGCGAGAGGACTGTACAAGCAATGATCACACGCACGGCACAGCGGACACACCAGGAACCGCGGTGTTGGCCGTCGAATGGCGCTAGTTGCGCAGCATTTGTGCACCGCCGCCGTCAGTGTCAGCCAGTTTGCCGTGGCATACGGAGCTCCATCGCAGTCTTTAACACTGGTAGCATGCCGCGACAGCGTGGACGTGAACCGTCTGTGCAGTTGACGCACTTTGAGCGAGGGCGTATAGTGGGCATGCGGGAGGCCGGGTGGACGTACCGCCGAATTGCTCAACACGTGGGGCGTGAGGTCTCCACAGTACATCGATGTTGTCGCCAGTTGTCGGCGGAAGGTGCACGTGCCCGTCGACCTGGGACCGGACCGCAGCGACGCACGGATGCACGCCAAGACCGTAGGATCCTACGCAGTGCCGTAGGGGACCGCACCGCCACTTCCCAGCAAATTAGGGACACTGTTGCTCCTGGGGTATCGACGAGGACCATTCGCAACCGTCTCCATGAAGCTGGGCTACGGTCCCGCACACCGTTAGGCCGTCTTCCGCTCACGCCCCAACATCGTGCAGCCCGCCTCCAGTGGTGTCGCGACAGGCGTGAATGGAGGGACGAATGGAGACGTGTCGTCTTCAGCGATGAGAGTCGCTTCTGCCTTGGTGCCAATGATGGTCGTATGCGTGTTTGGCGCCGTGCAGGTGAGCGCCACAATCAGGACTGCATACGACCGAGGCACACAGGGCCAACACCCGGCATCATGGTGTGGGGGGCGATCTCCTACACTGGCCGTACACCACTGGTGATCGTCGAGGGGACACTGAATAGTGCACGGTACATCCAAACCGTCATCGAACCCATCGTTCTACCATTCCTAGACCGGCAAGGGAACTTGCTGTTCCAACAGGACAATGCACGTCCGCATGTATCCCGTGCCACCGAACGTGCTCTAGAAGGTGTAAGTCAACTACCCTGGCCAGCAAGATCTCCGGATCTGTCCCCCATTGAGCATGTTTGGGACTGGATGAAGCGTCGTCTCACGCGGTCTGCACGTCCAGCACGAACGCTGGTCCAACTGAGGCGCCAGGTGGAAATGGCATGGCAAGCCGTTCCACAGGACTACATCCAGCATCTCTACGATCGTCTCCATGGGAGAATAGCAGCCTGCATTGCTGCGAAAGGTGGATATACACTGTACTAGTGCCGACATTGTGCATGCTCTGTTGCCTGTGTCTATGTGCCTGTGGTTCTGTCAGTGTGATCATGTGATGTATCTGACCCCAGGAATGTGTCAATAAAGTTTCCCCTTCCTGGGACAATGAATTCACGGTGTTCTTATTTCAATTTCCAGGAGTGTAGTTAGAACAGTTAGGCACTGTACTGTTGCGAACCTATATGATTATGGACTTCACCTCCGGGTTGCAAGTGGTCGTTGAGTACGCTCCGTTCAGTAATTGAGAGCATTTCCTCTGCTTATACTTACGTTGAGACGTTATCTGAACTCCGTCCTCGTGGCTAGGAGTTCGCGTTTCTGGTCTGTAGAACACAGAGAGGGGAGGACAGTATTAGAGTACATTACTCAGAGGACCGCCTTGCGCCGTCCTAGTATTTGAAAGAGTTTATTTGTGGCTGGAGTTCGCCCATCGTCACAGTCGAGAACCATCACTTCGACGCACCGGACGCAGTACATACGGTGATATCGCAAATTGCTTCGGCTTATTAGGGCTATAAAAGCTAAACAGCTGTTGATCACGTAAATTTATTTCCACTGAGGTTCCACACCAACGTAGATCATCTTTGAAAGTAGTGTCTTCTAGTGTTTGGTACGTACATGATGTCCGTCATTTCACGTTATTGACATTAGACTGCGCAGTCATAAGAAGGGGCAGAGTTGGGCAATTGAATAGTAATTTTACTTAGGAAATGTAAACTTTGTAATATAAAGTTTTTTTATCTACAATAAATGTATAAGCAGGAACAACCTTTATCATTTAGTAGGATTAGTTGCTTCCACCATTCATTTATGTTTAGATTGTAATTTATAGAATTAAGAGATCCTGCTTCAGGGGGTAGTCAGACAGGGCCAAATCTTCATTTTAGCGTTTATAATTTTCCGTTACGCACATTCATTTTACATCCGCCTGGAGTAGCATCTTGGAATATTTCTCGTTCCCTCAGAATACTGTTTTGTGCTTGATTTCAGAGGTTACATCCTTCGATTTCTCTTAAAGATTTCAGATGAGCCGAATGTATTTTTTGTTTGTTTTGTTTTTTAGTTGATGTCTACCACTTGCTTCAATTTATTCGAATAAATGTGAGCATTACTTTGTAAAATTTCAGCTTTGTATCCTTCCTCGTCTAGTTGCCCACTGTGACGCCTCCTATTACTGCCTACTGCCACTTCCAAGATCAGCAAAAGTGGAAGTCCTTTTTCCATGCCCAGCCAGTAATCTTTACCTCGTCGAGGTACGTGAGAGCGTGGCGACGCGACACTATCCGTTATTAGAGTCAATATTTGTAGATAATGTACGCGCTTTGTACTAATTTGAGTCTATACTCGGGGTCGCTTTCGTCAACAGGTTTACATTCAAATTATTACTATCGGCGAGCTGCGTCGTTTAGCGGCTGCCACCAAAGATGCTCATTAACTGTTACTAGCCTGCCGACTCGCGTTTCAGAATGAATCTTTGACTGCTCTAGCACATATACACTGAATGAATTCCTTCAAAACACACAGGATTTGGTTAACACAGCACGATGGTTTGTCCGTTGAAAATTATTCCCTTAAATACAATGTGGAATAAACTATTATTATTATCGTCCAGAAATAATCCAATGCACGGTTCACTTCTCGTGATGCTCTGCTCGAAATGGTAGGACACTATAGTTTTTCCTTAACTCGGTTTTTATTAACACAGTTTCCTTGATATGATTCTCTACTATGAATGGTCAGACTTGAACCTGATAATAAATGTCCAGACAGGTTCTATAATCGAAAGGCAAGTTGCGATGTTTGAATAGTAGCTTCTGAAACAACGGAACTTCTTAAACTGGAATAAATGATATTGATCTTTTATCGATTGAGATGTTCACTGGATGTTAGCGTTATCTCAGCTCTGTTGGTTTTCAAACCTTTGACAAATTAAACGATCAGAAATTTACTTTTAACTAGACCGACTTCCAATGAAGTTAACTATTTCACGCAGTGGCGCATCAACTTACGAGATACGAATAGCCAGGACTCAAACGTTAAAATCTCCAACACAGAGACTGGCAGACGCTAAGGACGTTAACAATGCGCGCGCTGGGTTCATATAGCAGTTGTGAAACAAAAGGGACGTCCGTTAGAAACTCTTTGAATAAAGCCCCTGGCTGCTTTGCATATAATACTCTATTCCACTGGCTCTTATTATTCTTTTATCTAATTTTCTCAATTTTAAAACGGGACTTCATAACTCTATATGAGGTATGAGAATTGTCCATGGCCATTTCGAATACATTTTAGTTTCAAAAAAGACCAGATATGTGACGAGCAGTTACACCACTCTTCTGTGTATTGTGCAACGTATCTAGCTAATGTCGCAGCCCAACAGCTGAGAAAGCATCGATTGTATCTCAAGTACAACTAATACTACGCAATGGAACCCAACGCGGGGGCCGAGATGCGATCCCCTCGAGACACTAGGGCAGATCGGTCTATTGTGACTAGACAAAGTCTCTTGCACCGATCTGAATTCCTCGCAGAAGTGTGCCAGTGCCACGGGAGGCGCGTCGGCTGATTAGCGGGCGCACAGATTACGTCACGGCGGGCGCCTCTAATCCCGGCCCGCTGGCGTAATGACGCGCTGCCGCCCGGCCTTTGATTGGTAATTTATTGCGAGAGGGCGGCCCAGGAGAGCCCTAATTGCGACCAATTAGCGTGGGCAGCGCCGCCGGCCCGTCTTGGCGCTTCTTTGTCCGCCCCCTCCTCTGCTGCCGCGGGCCGGCACTTTGCATAGTTGGCCGCCGCTGCCTCTGTGTACCGCCCGACCTCTAAGCCGCTAGCGGCCGCCTCGGGCAAGTTACAGTAGCGTCGTGTTTCAACGAGGAGGTAGGTACACGGTCGCTTTGGCAGTGGGCTTCCTACACCAGCGCCATTGCCCTAATGGCCGCAAATAGGGAGATGAAGAACTCTTGCACAGAGCCGTACCTAGGTGATACTGCGCCCCTGACAGAACTACCACAGGTGCCCCCCCCCCCCCCCTGCCCAGTGCAACTACCTTTCTGCAACTTTTTCTACAAGGATTTAGTAAATTTTATACTCTTGTAAATAAGTTTAATAAAATAGATCCTAAACAGCATTTGACGATAAATTATTTTTCTACATATGCATCTACATTTACATCCATACTCCGCAAGCCACCTCACGGTGTGTGGCGGAGGGTACTTTGAGTACCTCTATCGCTCCTCCCTTCTATTCCAGTCTCCTAGTGTTCGTGGAAAGAAATATTGTCGGTATGCCTCTGTGTGGGCTCTAATCTCTCTGAGTGTATCCTCATGGTCTCTTCGCGAGATTTATGTAGGAGGGAGCAATATACTGCTTGAATCCGCAGTGAAGGTATGTTCTCGAAACTTCAACAAAAGCCCGTACCGAGCTACTGAGCGTCTCTCCTACAGAGTCTTCCACTGGAGTTTCAGTTTATTCAGTTTGGCAACCGATTTCGATCGTTATGATTATCATGAAATTGATCTTAGTAAAAGAAGCAAACAAAATTTATAGCCATGGTTGACATTGTCACATAATATAAAAACATGATAACACTGTGATGAACATAATGGCCTGTGGCAGAAGGTCGTCATTAGCACACCACTATGCTAATGATGGCCCCACGTTATTGCTAACAAGGAACTTACATTGTTGTTGAGTGTGCTAATGACATGTTAACGACTCGCCTACATTGTTCTTGAGTGTGCTAATGGCAGCAGTATATTATTGCAGAGTGTCCAAACAACGGTCCTACATTATTGTTGTGTGTGCAAAGTATGGTCCTACACCATTGTTGAGTGTGCAAACGATCGCCCTACATTATTGTTGAGTGTGCAAACGATGGCCCTACATTATTACTGAGCGTGCAAACGACAGTCCTACATTATTGTTAAGTGTGCAAACGATGGCCCTACATTATAATTGAGTGTGAAAACGATGGCCCTACATTATAATTGAGTGTGCAAACGATGGTCCTACATTGAGTGTGCTAGCGACAGTCCTATATTATTGTTGAATGTATCAATGACAGTCCTGCATGACAGGCCATGAATGTTCATGACGGTTTTATCGTATTGTAAATTGTATTTTCTTCTTTTAGTGAGCTTAGGGAGACAGATTAATCTGATGGGGATCGTAATGATAGAAACCAGGTTTTGAAATGAATAAAAAAATTTGTGATCAAAGAGTGTTTTGGTTTCATTGTATTCTCAGAGAATGGATTGTTGTTGCCTTCAAGGTGACAACATCATCACTTATCAGAAATAGATTATTATTGAAAAATATTACTTAAATGAATTGTGTTGATATAAAATACTGGATAAAAAAATAAAAATTTAATTGTAGTAAATAAAGCACTGAGTAAAGTTAAATAAAATTGAAATTGAAACAAAATATATATCATATTCTTCACGGCGGGTGCTGTACATTGGTTTTAGTGTGATCTATAATTTTATTTGTTCCTCATAAACAATTAATAATGCATTAATAACTAATTAGAAATAAAACGAAGAGGACTATAAGTTTACATTGAATTTCCTTGATTTGAGCGAAGCCAGCTCATTCATTATTTCGATGAAATCAAGCATAGCAGTTAGGTCGTATTTTAGTGACAAGACAGCTAAATTTGACTATCTGCTTTCAACCATACTCGACCTGAAGCAGATTTTTTTCTATTATCTGCAAATATGTTCATAATATGATGCAGACTCTAGCATTATCTTCAACACATTAAAAGCTGTTTTGTTTTTCGGTTAACCATCTCTCAATGCAGACTTTGAAAAACAAAACAATTATCCATATAGTAATTTGCGACCGTGCTCTTCATGTGCTCTTTCATCTAGAAATTGAAAGCAGCTATTTCATTAACTGTCTCCGTTGTGTTAATATCTTTCCTAAATTTTCCACCAAAATCACAAAATCAGCAACACATTTTGTGAGATGACATACAGAGCTTTCATTTGTTTCCAGAGAGTTTATTGCAGTCAGATGGAATAGTGTGACTTATGTGAAATCTGTCAATAAATAATCCGTAGAACAGCAACCCAAAATGCAGTCCAGTTGAAATACAGTAAACAGCCAAGCTACACAAGTATAGCTCAAGCGAGCTAGAAACCTATTTGTGCCTGCATCCTTGGCACGTGGTCTATCTCGCAACGTCCTCTATACAGCCAGATTGCTGTGTTTACATCCATACAGGTGCACAGTAAATTCTCATTTACACATTCCTCCTGGTGGTCACTAGTTCGTAACTGGGACGTGCAGACACTTATTGATCTGTCAAGTATTCTGAAGCCCTCTAACTCAGTCTCTCTCCAGTCTTGAGTCGGCACTAATCGGAACCATTTGGTCGAATGGCACGTTTGCTTTAGGGCCCATAATGTGAAAGACACGCAAACTTGCCATACAGTCCATCGTAGAGACGGACATCTGTTCTCTCGTAGCTGTTACTTTATGATGCTGTTTGGACGAAAAAATAGTATAGAAATAGTGTGAGTTCCACCCCCTCAAGACATCTGCACAGTTTCTGACTTTTTAAACGCTAGTTATTGTGTTAAATCTTTGGTTGGAGGGGACCAAACAGCGAGGTCATCAGTTCCGTCAGATTAGGGAAGGATGAGGAAGGAAGTCGGCCGTGCCCTTTCAGACACACCATTCTGGCATTTAGGGAAATAATGGAAAACCTTAATTAGGATGGCCGCGCGTTCGAAATGTCGTCCTCTCTAATCTACGAGGGCGGTTCAGAAAGTAACCTCCGATTGGTCACAGTGCGGGTTGTGTGGGGAGTAGCGACGCCATCTGTGCGTTCACGCACTCAACAGGTCAGTCGGCATCAAGCTGTGGTCGAGTGAACGTCGTACCTGCGCTAGTTTAGTTTTTGTGGCAGTTTGAAATGTGTGCTGCAATAGAAAACCCCGCCAAATGTGAAGTGCGTGCTGTCATAAGGTTTTTTAAAGCCAAAGGATATTCTGCAGCAGCTATTCATCGTGAGCTTTGTGCCGTGTACGGACCAAGAGTTATGAGTGAAGGAGTTGTCCATGAATGGGTACGTTTATTTAAAAGTGGACGAGAAAACGTTCATGATGAAGAGAGGAGTGGTAGACCATCACTGGTGACTGACGAACTCGTTCAGACAGTTGATGCAAAAGTTCGTGAAAATCGACGTTTCTCAATGTCGGAGTTGTCTACTGGTTTTCCACAGATTTCTAAGACTCTCTTGTACGAGATAGTGACAGCAAGATTGGGTTACCGTAAGTTCTGTGCACGATGGGTGCCCAAAATTCTTACCGACCACCACAAAACTCAAAGAATGGCCTCTGCATTAGACTTTCTGTCACGTTATGAGGACGAAGGAGAACCATTGTTAAACAGAATCGTGACCGGTGACGAAACCTGGATTAAGTACGTGAACCCTGAGACAAAAGAACAATCAAAGATGTGGGCACATTCAAATTCGCCTACCAAACCAAGAAAAGCCTCGCAAGATTTTTCTGCCAGAAAACTGATGGCAACGGTGTTTTGGGATGCCAAAGGGGTGTTGTTGGTTGAATTCATGGAACGTGGTACGACCATTAATCAAGACGTGTACTGTGAAACAATAAAAAAGTTACGACGGGCTATACAGAACAAACGCCGTGGTATGCTGACTTCCGGTATCGTTTTTTTGCACGATAACGCCCGTCCTCACTCTGCTCGCAGAACAACGGCCCTTCTTGAGTCCTTCAAGTGGGACGTTATCAACCATCCACCTTACAGCCCAGACCTGGCGCCAAGTGATTATCACCTCTTCATGCATTTGAAGAAATGGCTCGGGTCACAGCGGTTTGATGACGACGAAGAGCTCAAAGATGCGGTCACAGGCTGGCTCCAGGCACAAGCGGGTGATTTTTATGCAGAAGGAATTTCAAAGCTTGTGAAGAGATACGATAAGTGCCTCAATCGCTATGGAGACTATGTAGAAAAATAGTGCAAAGATGTAGTTGTAAGATGTATATATTAAAATATTTTTATTTAACTTGGTGTATTTTTTTAAATCAACCGGAGGTTACTTTCTGAACGGCCCTCGTATAATGTAAGATTATATCGCTTAATGGGCAGATATCAGAAATTTAAATTCGGTCAATAATTCCGTGAAATATACTGAAAACCAAATTTTTGTTGCCGCTGGAACTTCATCACAGCATGATTTGAAGTGTCTTGTAGCCGTCCAGCAGCCGGGTTCTTACCTCTGGCGTGACGTCAAGCCCAAGGCGCTCATTCTTGTGTGGACAAACTACCTGCTGCCTGCACTGTTGGCATGGGCAGACTCCGTTGCTGGTGGCTGCTCTTTCTGCACGCAGTCGACATAGTGATCATGGCCGCCCTGGAGGCCTATTTCCTAGACTGCTGGCAGTGACTGGGCGGTGTGGGTGGCACAGTGTGTCGGCTCTGTGGTGTTGGGGACCTTGCGGTATTGTTACTACCGCAAAATGTCATTTCATGATTGAGTGGGAGAGTTTTGTCTTATAATTATTAGGAGTTGAGGCTCGGTGGGTAGATTTTACCCAAGGGCGAAGAGTAAAATGTTAAGAGCTAAGGTGGTATGTACTGACTGTAACCAGTCTCATTGCTCACAAGTAAGCATGTCACGAAAAATGACTCCATATATTTCACAAGGAAACTTAAGAATCCAGGTGTTCAAATGGAAACACCATGCCACACTAGCTGTTTCGTAATCTAGGTATGAGTATGTTCACGTTCTCTCTGGTAAGTCGGGAATTATTAAAGGATGGAAGTAGTGCCTGACAAAACATTCCACTGGTAAGGAGGGAAGTGGGAAGACAAGCAATCAAAATAATGTTACATTATGGAACCTAACCGATTTATTGCGACATATGCTCCTAATCAACAGACTAAGTGGGTCGAATTCTTATCTCCGTTTGAACAAACTGTACACAATATACCAGATATGTCCACTCATTATACACCACCCGAGACCACGGTGGAAGAAAGAGAAATACATGAACGGATCGTTCCCCTTCCCTATACGCTAACTAATGAGGAAACATGGGAAAAAGGTTAGGCAAACACTTGTTTCTCTAGCAGACAGCACAAGCGCAAGAAGTTAGCCTCTGATGAAAACATAAAGCATATACAAAGATGTCATGTGGGTGATAAAATATTACTTAGAACACATCCAAACCCATCACAGCTACAGAAGGAAAATAAGTGGCAACTCCTCTACTCTGCCCCTCACAAGAAATTCGTTTCGGCTATGCAGTTTACAGATAAACCTTTTACAATTAAAACGTGCCGGCATCTTTGTACGAGTACATTGACATCTAGTACCGGTACTGCCAGAAATCACACAATTCTGTTTTCTCTCTCTTCCTTCCCCCCCCCCCTCTTTTTTTAAGTTGTCCATATGTAATTTGGAGTACTCTTATGTCTTCCTTAATTTGTGTTCCTCTACTTACTCTGTTTTCTATATTCTTATCAGATATCCAAAGAATGAGATGCATTTATTCCTTATCATGCTCATTATGGTTCCATTTTTTTGTGCACTGTTTCGTTTGAAGCAATTCTCCAATGTCCATTTACTTGATATCGTTTATTGATGCGTGTCCTAATTATTCGTGTTTCTATTTTTAGTATTTTGTCAATTTCTGCTGTATTAGTTGGTTTGAAGATGGTTTCAGTTGTGTATGTTATTTCTCGTTCTGTAACTGTTTTATAATGTTTCAATTTACGGATAGACTTCTTTTGTTCTATGTGTTTTTTATAACGTAGTCTGCTTTGTTCAGTTTTTTCTTTCTGCTTTGCCGTCACAGTTTCTGGTTTAGATTGTGAGTTACAATTTCATGTAAATAATGGATTTCAAATTTATCAACAATTTTGATTTCTTAGTCTCCTACTGTAATTTTCTGTGGAAGTGGTAGATCAGCACAGTATCTGTTTTTTCATATGTATTCTGCAAGGGTTTTCTGAGCTATTTCTTGTAGTGATTTAACTTGTTGCCTGGTTTCTTGATCATTGTTGGCTGGTAGTGCAAGATCAGCAAATCCCAAGCAGTTCAAACTTGCGTTATTTTTAGGACTTCCAGTTCTTATTTCCTTTGACTTATCCTTTTACCATTCTCTCATTATGTATTCCAGGGCACAGCTGGACCGTAATGGTGCTAGTGACCTTGTCTTAAGCCTGTAATGAGTGGTTCAGAAATTTATTCACTAAACTTCACTTTCGATTGGGTGTTGGTTACAATGTGTCTAATTAATTTAAATAGTTTTGGAGGGAGTGCCAGGTTCCTTAAAATTTTTGGTACTGAAGGTCTATGGAGGCAGACATATGCCTTCTTAAAGTTTACAACTGTTATTGCGAGATGTTTGTTCCGTTTCATATAGTATGCTATGATTAGTTTAAAAATAATGATCTGCTCTTCACAGCTTCTCCATGGTCTGAAACCTCCCTTCTATTCCCCTAACTCCTGTTCTAGGTGTTCCTTGATTCTGCCATATAGGATCTTAGACAAGAACCTGTATTTTGTTTTAGAGCCTTGTGTAAGGAGGTGCCGGCCAGTGTGGCCGTGCGGTTCTAGGTGCCTGAGTCTGGAACCGCGTGACCGCTACGGTCGCAGGTTCGAATCCTGCCTCGGGCATGGTGTGTGTGATTTCCTTAGGTTAGTTAGGTTTAAGTAGTTGTAAGTTCTAGGGGACTGATGACCATAGATGTTAAGTCCCATAGTGCTCAGAGTTATTTGAACCATTTTGTAAGAAGGTCATGATTGTATTACTTGAGTATTTCCACATTTCAACAAAAACCTGATCTTCTCCACATGCCGTATGATTTTTTGTCCTTTGAGGACACTTTCTACTTCTTGGAAAATTTGGGGGGGGGCTAATTTATACTAAATGAAACACTTAAATAAATTAAATCACTAATTATTCAAAAAGCAGACAACAGCTGAGAAACTTACAACACGCTTCCACAAAACTAAACGACAGGCAAGAGAATGAGTAAGCCTGCACGAGACAAGTGAAGAATTATAGCATTTTATTGTCAAAAAAATTAATGAAAAATTATGTAATCCGTACCTTAGAATGAAAAAAGAAATCTCTTATTAGTGAACATTTTTAAGTACTTTGTGTATGAGAAGTAAAAAATCTTACATTTTATTTCTTGAATTAAAAAGAAATGTTGTAACAGCTGAAATTGATATTCTAGATGACGTATCTGTTCCCAGTGCAAAAGTGTGACCTGATCATGTAAATCTGGTAGTCAATCCCTCATGGCCGTGCGGGATTAGCCGAGCGGTCTGAGGCGCCGCAGTCATGGACTGTGCGGCTGGTCCCGGCGGAGGTTCGAGTCCTCCAACGGGCATGGGTGTGTGTGTGTTTGTCCTTAGGATAATTTAGGTTAAGTAGTGTGTAAGCTTAGGGACTGATGACATTAGCAGTTAAGTCCCATAAGATTTCACACACATTTTTGAACAATCCCTCATGCTCTGTTGAGATATTAATCGAACCAAAAGTGCGGAATGGTAGCCCAGCTCTTTCCCACGACCACAGAGCACTGCGGCTAACAAACAAAAGTGTACTACCAGCTAGAGTTGGAAAAAATGTCGCTAATACGGTAAATAACTGGTTAATGAGGGTTTACTGCCATCGTATAAACCGATTACTTGTCCTGTGCAGTTATTTTAGTAACTTACAACACTGAGCACCATCTATTCGCCGATGGCACTCTGATCATGTAATACGCGCCCTTTCAGTGAAACATGCCGTCGCTCCGCTGCAAAGCAAAACACTCGGTCTCAGTATTCCTGCATGTGTTGGAATAACGTCCGTTGACACGGATGTAGCAATACTAGGACGTATGGCTAATATATAATTCTTATATATCTCGAATAGACGTTAAAAAGTGCAAAAAACAAATTGATTTACTCCGTTCATTTAATTTCTTTTCCAATTGTACTGAGAAAACCGAAGTGAAATTATTTTACAGTTTTCCGAAATCTAACTACCCCATGAAGTAGCCAAGGCCGATCGTCTGTTGGCATTTTTCGCTGTCGTAGATAAGGGCAGGATGAAATGTTATTTATGCTGGAAATAATTTTCATTTAACTCTTAAATTCGTGTGGTTTCTCAATTTGATTTTTTTTTAGATAGTTGAAGTATACTATTTTTTCGTGACAGAATACAGGGCTTCATCTGAGTCTATATAATTAGTTTCATAATAAACTCATGATGTACTTTTGGTTTCCACATTTTAGTCACAAAAGCTATAAATGGTAAATTTGCACTGGGATATAAGAAACTGACGCCTTCACAGAGCTCTTGCACGTTATTGGGCTCTAAGCTCTGCGCTGTTAGTTTTATTCCACGCTTTTGTAATATTTCATAAGCTTCACATACGATATGCGACAAGACAGATAACAGTACTTGTACTCTCGCTGTGAGGAACATTTGTTTCCAAAATGAAATCCGTAATTTTAAGTAATAATAACAGAATAACACGGTACGATCCTCGGATTCATTACGAGTATGTCGTTCAAGAGTGAACATTTTTAAAACATAAGCCTGCTGGTGCTGATCAACTAAAGCGTAGCTTCGGCTGTGAAGTCATCCTCAAATTGGGTTGAACAGATACAAAGTGTCCAACAAAAGACAGCTTGATTTAAAATTAAATAACGTGAAAACGAAGATCAATACAAGAATACAACAATGCTCATCGTGAAACTTGTGAGACTGTTTCGCACAAGTTTGAAAACAGCAGCTCAAAATAGTAGTTACAGCAGCTGCTAATAAATGGTAATCGTGTCAGGATGCTAGCGTACCGTTTCATGGCGTTACATCTATAGGTTTACTGCTAATAGAACTGTAAAACCGTCATATCTGTGTGTCTGTTTGAAGACGGTTATCTCCAAAACTGCTAGATGAAATTCCATGGAGTTTTCACAGGTAACTTAAGTGTAGCTTAGGTCAACAAACAGGCTTTGTTTCAACATTATTAGGTGTTGTGACTTAGAAAGACAGCCAAGTCACAACGAGAGGAACCCGAAAGGCACGCGTTAAGCTCACGCAGATTGGCGTGAGGTCTGGAACAGTTAAAAGGAAATGAGAACTTAGAAAATGGACGCAGTTGCTGTAATACTTAACTTTAATCCACATTTGTAAAACATCGCTCTTGATGATACATGCTTCAAAATATTAATTATCAAAGCTATGGCGCCTTGCTAGGTCGTAGCCAATGACATAGCTGAAGGCTATGCTAACTATCGTCTCGGCAAATGAGAGCGTAATTGTCAGTGATCCCCTTCTGGCAAAGTCGGCTGTACAACTGGGGCGAGTGCCAGGACGCCTCTCTAGACCTGCCGTTTGGTGGCGCTCGGTCTGCTATCACTGACAGTGGCGACACGCGGGTCCGACGTATACTAATGGACCGCGGCCGATTTAAAGGCTACCACCTAGCAAGTGTGGTGTCTGGCGGTGACACCACATTAGGTCACGGACAAAAAGATTTGAATTTAACGATTTATATACAACTAGACATAGGGAAAAATATTTACGCTTTGAAAAACCTACTTACTCCTTGACGTTTCAGCTTTATCATATTTTGAAAATCCTTTTATTGCCTGATATATTCCACGTCCCCCCCCCCCCCCCCCCCCCCCATAACCATGGACCTTGCCGTTGGTGGGGAGGCTTGCGTGCCTCAGCGATACAGATAGCCGTACCGTAGGTACAACCACAACGGAGGGGTATCTGTTGAGAGGCCAGACAAACGTGTGGTTCCTGAAGAGGGGCAACAGCCTTTTCAGTAGTTGCAAGGGCAACAGTCCGGATGATTGACTGATCTGGCCTTGTAACAATAACCAAAACGGCCTTGCTGTGCTGGTACTGCGAACGGCTGAAAGCAACGAGAAACTACGGCCGTAATTTTTCCCGAGGGCATGCAGCTTTACTGTATGATTAAATGATGATGGCGTCCTCTTGGGTAAAATATTCCGGAAGTAAAAGAGTCCCCCATTCGGATCTCCGGGTGGGGACTACTCAAGAGGATGTCGTTATCAGGAGAAAGAAAACTGGCGTTCTACGGATCGGAGCGTGGAATGTCAGATCCCTTAATCGGGCAGGTAGGTTAGAAAATTTGAAAAGGGAAATGGATAGGTCAAAGTTAGATATAGTGGGAATTAGTGAAGTTCGGTGGCAGGAGGAACAAGACTTCTGGTCAGGTGACTACAGGGTTACAAACACAAAGTCAAATAGGGGTAATGCAGGAGTAGGTTTAATAATGAATATGAAAATAGGAATGCGGGTAAGCTACTACAAACAGCTTAGTGAACGCATTATTGTGGCCAAGATAGATACGAAGCCCACACCTACTACAGTAGTACAAGTTTATATGCCAACTAGCTCTGCAGATGAAGAAATTGAAGAAATGTATGATGAAATAAAAGAAATTATTCAGATAGTGAAGGGAGACGAAAATTTAGTAGTCGTGGGTGACTGGAATTCGAGTGTAGGAAAAGGGAGAGAAGGAAACGTAGTAGGTGAATATGGATTGGGGCTAAGAAATGAAAGAGGAAGCCGCCTGGTAGAATTTTGCACAGAGCACCACTTAATCATAGCTAACACTTGGTTTAAGAATCATGAAAGAAGGATGTTTACATGGAAGAACCCTGGAGATACTAAAAGGTATCAGATAGATTATATAATGGTAAGACAGAGATTTAGGAACCAGGTTTTAAATGGTAAGACATTTCCAGGGGCAGATGTGGACTCTGACCACAATCTATTGGTTATGACCTGTAGATTAAAACTGAAGAAACTCCAAAAAGGTGGGAATTTAAGGAGATGGGACCTGGATAAACTGAAAGAACCAGAGGTTGTACAGAGTGTCAGGGAGAGCATAAGGGAACAATTGACAGGAATGGGGGAAAGAAATACAATAGAAGAAGAATGGGTAGCTTTGAGGGAAGAAGTAGTGAAGGCAGCAGAGGATCAAGTAGGTAAAAAGACGAGGGCTAGTAGAAATCCTTGGGTAACAGAAGAAATATTGAATTTAATTGATGAAATGAGAAAATATAAAAATGCAGTAAATGAAGCAGGCAAAAAGGAATACAAACGTCTCAAAAATGACATCGACAGGAAGTGCAAAATGGCTAAGCAGGGATGGCTAGAGGACAAATGTAAGGATGTAGAGGCTTATCTTACTAGGGGTAAGATAGATACTGCCTACAGGAAAATTAAAGAGACCTTTGGAGATAAGAGAACCACTTGTATGAATATCAAGAGCTCAGATGGAAACCCAGTTCTAAGCAAAGAAGGGAAAGCAGAAAGGTGGAAGGAGTATATAGAGGGTCTATACAAGGGCGAAGTACTTGAGGACAATATTATGGAAATGGAAGAGGATGTAGATGAAGATGAAATGGGAGATACGATACTGCGTGAAGAGTTTGACAGAGCACTGAAAGACCTGAATCGAAACAAGGCCCCCGGAGTAGACAACATTCCATTGGAACTACTGGCGGCCTTGGGAGAGCCAGTCCTGACAAAACTCTACCATCTGGTGAGCAAGATGTATGAAACAGGCGAAATACCCTCAGACTTCAAGAAGAATATAATAATTCCAATCCCAAAGAAAGCAGGTGTTGACAGATGTGAAAATTACCGAACTATCAGTTTAATAAGCCACGGCTGCAAAATACTAACGCGAATTCTTTACAGACGAATGGAAAAACTAGTAGAAGCCAACCTCGGGGAAGATCAGTTTGGATTCCGTAGAAATACTGGAACACGTGAGGCAATACTGACCTTACGACTTATCTTAGAAGAAAGATTAAGGAAAGGTAAACCTACGTTTCTAGCATTTGTAGACTTAGAGAAAGCTTTTGACAATGTTAACTGGAATACTCTCTTTCAAATTCTGAAGGTGGCAGGGGTAAAATACAGGGAGCGAAAGGCTATTTACAATTTGTACAGAAACCAGATGGCAGTTATAAGAGTCGAGGGACATGAAAGGGAAGCAGTGGTTGGCAAGGGAGTAAGACAGGGTTGTAGCCTCTCCCCGATGTTATTCAATCTGTATATTGAGCAAGCAGTAAAGGAAACAAAAGAAAAATTCGGAGTAGGTATTAAAATCCATGGAGAAGAAATAAAAACTTTGAGGTTCGCCGATGACATTGTAATTCTGTCAGAGGCAGCAAAGGACTTGGAAGAGCAGTTGAACGGAATGGATGGTGTCTTGAAGGGAGTATATAAGATGAACATCAACAAAAGCAAAACGAGGATAATGGAATGTAGTCGAATTAAGTCGGGTGATGTTGAGGGTATTAGATTAGGAAATGAGACACTTAAAGTAGTAAAGGAGTTTTGCTATTTGGGGGGCAAAATAACATGATGGTCGAAGTAGAGAGGATATAAAATGTAGACTGGCAATGGCAAGGAAAGCGTTTCTGAAGAAGAGAAATTTGTTAACATTGAGTATAGACTTAAGTGTCAGGAAGTCGTTTCTGAAAGTATTTGTATGGAGTGTAGCCATGTATGGAAGTGAAACATGGACGGTAAATAGTTTGGGCAAGAAGAGAATAGAAGCTTTCGAAATGTGGTGCTACAGAAGAATGCTGAAGATGAGATGGGTAGATCACATAACTAATGAGGAGGTACTGAATAGGATTGGGGAGAAGAGGAGTTTGTGGCACTACTTGACCAGAAGAAGGGATCGGTTGGTAGGACATGTTCTGAGGCATCAAGGGATCACCAATTTAGTATTGGAGGGCAGCGTGGAGGGTAAAAATCGTAGGGGGAGACCAAGAGATGAATACACTAAGCAGATTCAGAAGGATGTAGGTTGCAGTAGGTACTGGGAGATGAAGAAGCTTGCACAGGATAGCGTAGCATGGAGAGCTGCATCAAACCAGTCTCAGGACTGAAGACCACAACAACAACACATATTCCACGTAATAGGATTCAACGTAATATGTTTAAACCATACTTCTATCCTAATATTATTAAATACAAAAGTAACTTTAAACCTGTGATTTAGTCATTTATTTTATTGCACAACCACATCAAGTGAATAAGTAAGCTATTTGTCAGTCAGTTAGCCTCTTACACAAACATTCTCGCATTTGCTTTTGACAAACATTGCTCTATGTAACCGAAGACACAAATTTTGCCGATCATTCGAGGGTTGGATTCCCTCACTTCCTCATCGAGGACTCGCACTGCCTGGGCTACTCTCAGGGTGTATCTTCGACGTGGAAGAGCCCCAACCGTGCCTGTCGCGTCGTTGCCCGTCTGCACGCCGTCACTGCTGCCCGCCGCCACCGCCGCCGCCGCCGCCGTCGTCGTCCGTTCGCCGCCGCCCGGTGCTTGCCGCCGCCGCCGCCGCCGCCTGTCGCCGTCTGTCGGTGTTCGCCGCTTCCTCTTCTGCCGCCGCCGCCTGGTCGCCGCTTCTTCTGCCGCCGCCGCCGCTGTCGCCGTCTCTTGGTGCTCGCCGCTTCTTCTGCCGCCGTCTCTCGGTGCTCGCCGCTTCTGCCGCCGCCGCTTCCGCCGTCTCTTGGTGTTCGCTGCAGCCTGCATTCATGGACGCCCCAACTACCACCATCATCTACACCTCTCCTCCACCTGCCCCCGCTGTAACGTCATGGAGTGCCTCCTCTGGGATTCACCCGTCTCATGCACCTCCCCTACTCACAGTCTCCTCCCCATCTATCTCCTCTCCATCGTTGTATCCCCACCTGTACGTCACTCCTGCTCCTACCCCTGCGACTACCACTGCTTCCCCTGCCAGAGTCTCCGCCCGCCGCGCCACAGAGCGCCCTATCATCCAGTGCTACTGCGTCACAGGAGGGCCCTGCCTCCCACCACCTCCCCATCCATCCAGTCCCTCATCCCTCCTCCCAGGCAACACCCGCCAAGAAATCTTCCAAACGGCCCAGTGGCGACCTCTCCTCAACTCCTTCATCCAAAAAGCCGCTGCCTGCCCCACCTCCCACTGACCCCGCTATGGATACCACCCCACCTCCCTCCTCTCCAGCCCCCTCCCTGTATATCCTAGCCACCCCTGATCCGAAATTCTTGGATGCCCGCACCCTCACCCTTGAAATACGCCAGTACATCCCCAGTGCACCCATCACCCAACTTATCCCTCGCAGAGACTCTGTTCTCATCAAGTCTCCCTCTCCGTCCTTCCATACTGATCTCCTCCGGCGCCTTCCCCGCATCACGTTTGGGCCCCACGCATCCCTCACCCCATTCCTTACATCCTCCTCTCCTCGTCAACCCCAACCGCTTCGTCGTCCGCCGACCTTCACTGCCGTCATCGCAAAACTCAGCCCTGTGGTCATGGAGGCTGAGATGTTGGCGGAACTGAATGCCCACCCCTCCCTGGAAGTCCACTCTGCCCACCGTATTTACAACTCCTCTGGCCCTACTTTCCTCATGCATATCTTTACAGAGTCCGCATCCTCCATCGACCACCTCCTCACGCAGGGAGCCCTGATTTTCAACCGCCGCCACCCTGTTGACCCGTCCCGTTCCCCTCCTCAATCCTACCGCTGCCAGTGTTGTCTTCTGTACAATGACCACCTCACCCAAAACTGCAAGAACCCACCCACCTGCCCCCATTGTAAAGCCTCCCACTTCCTCAAACAGTGTCCCAACCTCGCCTTCCCCCCATCCTGCAACACCTGCAATGAACCTCACCCCACCTATTCCTCCAAATGCAAAGCCAAGCCCCTCCCACCAACCCTGAACTCACTGTCCCCGTTCGCCCCATTGACCCACCCATCCACCCTAACAATTCCCTCCGCCCTCCCCCTACAGCAGAAGACATCATCCGGTTCCTCACCGTCGTCCTGCAGAACATCCACCCCTTCCAGCGCCCCCACACACTCCAGCAGATTTCCCTCGCCGCCCGCTCTGTTTTCCACTTAAATACCTACGCCACATACTCCCACAACCAGGCCCACTTTACCTTCACCCGACTAGACACCCTCATTTAAGCCCCTCTCTCCCCTTCCCGCACCCTTCCCACTCCCAACCTCATGGCTCGTCAACAGTATCGTCTCCTCTACCTCAACATTCGCTCCCTCCGTGCAAACAAATACCTCTTCATGCATACCCTCTCCCAGCACCAGGTTGACTCCTTCATCCTTAATGAAACCTTCCTCCAACCCCACCATGTGGTCCGCATCTCCCCTTATCTCCTTCACCACACTGACAATCCCCTTCCCCTAGCTCGAGGCGGAGTCGCTATAGGCCACCTCAGGCATCTCCCTGTCCGGCCACAACCCCTCCTCAATGACCCAACCGAACACCTTCTCCTCAGCTTCTTTTTTCCCTCCCTCACCGTCACCTGTGCCACTATCTATATTCGCCCCGTAGCTCCTCTCCCCTTTGACTTCATTTCCCATGTTGACCGTACCTTCTCCAACTATGTGATCGCCGCTGACCTCAACATCCACAGCCGTGACCCTGCCACCCTTCGGCGGTGGCATCAGTTCCTTGCCGCCCTCCATGGTGACCTTGTTCCTCTCCCACAGCACACCCGTCCTGAAAGTAACTCCACCCCTGATGTTATCCTCACTTCCCCCAACCTCCTTGGTCGCATTGCCGTTGATGTCCTCGATCCCGTCGGTAGTGACCATCTCCCTGTCTTTCCCACCATCTCCTCTACCCGTCCTGCCACTGCAGCCACCTGCCCAACTGCCCCTCCAAAGTCTGTCCATGACTACCACCGTGCCAATTGGGATGCCTACCGGGAATCCATTGCCTTCCAGGTCGACAGCCACCCCCTCACTTTCCACCACCCAGATGACATCACCCATGCCTCTTCCTTCCTTCAGAAGACCATCACTGACGTTGTGGTGGCTCATGTCCTTACCAAACTCATCCACCCTCACCGCCCTACGCTTCCTCCACAGGCCGTCCTTCTTCTGCGTGAATCCCGCAGGCTCTACCGCTCCTTCCTCCACACTCGTGACCGGGATACTCTCACCCGCCACCGGCAATTACAGCGACATATCCGGAACCTCCTTACAGCAAAGAAACGCCGGGACTGGCGTCAGACATGCACACGCCTCAACTCCACCCTCCCTGTCAATTCCTCCAAGTACTGGTCAGCCTTCCACCGCCTTACTGGTAGCCATCCCACCCCGCATTACCCCATCCTCCATGATGATCGACCCTTTCCTGACAACCTCAGTAAGGCTAACCATTTTGCTTCCCACCTATCCGAGGTCTTCTCCATTCCTGACGATGCCCATTTTGATTACTCCCTCTTCCCCACCGTCCTTGACCGCACTGACACCTCTGTCCTCCCGCTCGCCCCTAGCTTCAAGTACTTGGATCGGTTACCCCCCTCCGACATCAACACTCCCATCACCACGCAAGACATCACACTCGTCCTCCGCTCCAAACGCAACACCGCCCCTGGTCATGATGGCGTCACCTACCGTCACCTCAAGGAATCCCCTCCATCCTTCCTGTCTGTCCTTGCTACCCTGTACAATATCCTCCTCTCCACAGGATTTTACCCGGACCTGTGGAAGACTTCCCAACGCCTGCTGTTCCCTAAGCCTTACAAACCCCCCTCTGCTACCTCTTCCTATCGTCCCATCTGCCTCACCTCCGTGTTCAGTAAGGTCTTTGAGGCCATCCTCTCTCGCCGTATCCACCGCCACCTTAAACAGCACCGCCTCCTTCCTCTTACCCAATGTGGCTTCCGGACTTCCTTCTCTGCTGACGACCAGCTCCTTAACCTTACCCATCTTCTTTCCCTCCAACTTAACTCCCGTCGCTCTGCTATCTTTGTATCCCTTGATCTCCAGAACGCCTATGACCGTGTCTGTCATCCCGGGCTCCTTTTCAAACTCCAGACCTATGCTCTCCCCATCAACTTTGTCCGTCTCGTTGCTTCCTTCCTCTTCCATCGTCCCTCCTATGTGACTATCCACAATTCCAACTCCCGTACTTTCTACCCCTCTGCCGGCGTGCCCCAACGTTCTGTCCTTTCCCCTCTCCTCTATCTCCTGTACACTGCTGATATGCCCAAACCTCCCCCTCCTGTTCATCTTCTC
Source organism: Schistocerca nitens (assembly GCF_023898315.1). Lineage (NCBI taxonomy): Eukaryota > Metazoa > Arthropoda > Insecta > Orthoptera > Acrididae > Schistocerca > Schistocerca nitens. The sequence goes on from NC_064614.1 coordinate 1,222,785,813, forward strand.
CAGTTCGCCGATGACACCGCCTTCCTAGCCCTTTATCCTAGCCTTCAACGGTCCCAACGTACCCTCCAAACCCACCTTGACCAATTCACTGCTTGGTGCAACCAGTGGTTCCTCCGTGTTAATCCCTCCAAGACCCAGGCGATCATCATAGGCTGCACCACCCGCTCCTTCTGCCTCCATGATTTCTACCTCACCATTTATGGGCGTCCTATCCACCTCACTCCTACCCTCAAATACCTTGGCCTCACACTCGACCGCCACCTCACCTGGACTCCCCATCTAATTACCATCCAAAACAAAGCTCACAACCGCCTCCGCCTCCTGAAACTCCTGTCCGGCCGGACGTGGGGTCTGCATCCTTCCACCATCCTTCACACCTACGAATACATGATCCACCCCCATCCTTTGTGATGCCAGCATCACTTGGATTTCCGCCCCTCCCCGGTTCTATAAAGCCCTCCAAATCCTCGAACGCCATGCACTCCGCCTCGCCTTCCGCATCCGCCTTCCGTCCCCCACGCGCATCCTCTATGACCTCATCCCCTTCTCCCACCTTCTCCTTTTCCTTGAACACATCCGCACACTATATATTATCCGCCGCCTTGATCCCCCTCACCCCCTGGTGTCTCCCTTCCTCTCCACTACCAATCAGTTGCCGCGCCTTTACCGTTGTGTCCCTCCCTCTCTCCATCTCCACACCCTCCATCTCCTTTCCCAACACAACTTCCACCGTCTACCCCTCCTGGATGATGAGCTTCGCCCTGACATCTACCCTTCCTACCACTCTAACCCCCTCTTCCTGCCTCCTCCTCAGGGCTCCCTCTACTCCCCCTCCCTCCTTCTGAGCGAATTTCCCCTCCTACTCCCCCTCCATCTCTTGTGCCTTCTTTCAGTGTCTCTGCGCTCCCTCCTGCCCTGTCTTCCTTTTTCCTCTCCCGCCCATGTGTCTCCTGCCTCTTCGTGAACCCACGGTTGCCCCTCCTCTCTTCATCCCGCCGCTTCCCCAGCTGCCCCATGCTCTCCCCTCCTTTTCCATCCTCTCTGACCTTTCCCTCGCAGGTCCCACCTGGTAGTTTTATTCTTCGTCGTGTGTGCTCCAACTGGGTTTTAAGTGTGTTGTTTCGGAGTGTTTTTAATACTGTGGCCAACTTTTAACCTGTGCATGCGCATCCAGTGTCTTCTCTGTGTTTTAAGAATCGCCAACTGTGTTTTTTAACTTTCTGGTGACTTTTTTAACTGTCCCCAAAGAACGTCTACATGTCAGTGTATTTTTACCTCCATGTTCTCCCCTTACTGTGTTTTATGTTCCCCTTTTTTATCTCCTTATGTACGTATTATTTTATTCTTGTTTTAGTTGTCGTGTCACTCGGCTGAAAAGCGGCGGATTGTGCTGCTGACAGCCCTCCCCTGCCCATATGGGGCAGGGGAATGAAATCACAATAAAGAAAAAAAAATATTTTGACGATGACTTGTGTTCTACTCAAGCATAACGATTTTTGATACTTATAACAGTGGAAAATGGCCTAACGCCAAAATCTGGATTTTTGAATAAAACCTGTTGTACATTCAAGTGGCGATTATATCTTTCAGAAAGTTTTATATGTCAGTGGCTCCACACCAAAGAAAATAACTAATGAAACATACTTTTCAGCCAATTCACTTTTGTCGACAGACGTTCAGTTAATTTAATTAAGAAAACATTTTTTTCTCAAGTCAATTTTTATTAAGTAAATAAAAACATGGCTTTGCAGTAAATCAGTAGTTCACTGTTTATGCAATAAAACTGTCACTAAGCAAATTTCATACAGACCTAAATTTGCAAGCAGTTGAGCTACAAACTCTACTTCGAAGTAAGCTCGAGAACGACTCAAAACCAGCCAACATATGGAATTTCAATTAGAAACGTCTTTATAATTTTTAAGTGTTGTAACAATATATGCCAATGACACAGTGGACCGACGACCACGTTTTGGTTACCGCAGACTCTTGGTGCGTGGTTGTCGTACGGTCGATTTTGTTCTGTGCGTAGGCTGCAGGTCGCTTCGCACGTACGTCGCTCGGCTATCGTCTCGCACTGTGAACCTCTGAGATGTAACAAAAAGTAAAGGGAATTTTTGCTTTTCTTAAGGAATGTTTATTTATTCATCAACATCAGAATCATCCCCTTCAATGTAATCCCCCTCAGATGTAATATTATTGTGCTACGCGCTTTTTCCAATCTTGGAAACATTCCTCAAACTCACTTCTTGTTATGGTGCTCAGCTATTTCAGTCATTCTGTTTTAATCTCGTTAGTGGTGGAAGAACGATGTCCTTTCATGGTTCCCTTGTTCCCTTCAACCTCAGAAGAAAGAAGTTGCACGTCCCATGTCGGGTGAATACGGTGGCTGAGGCAACATAACGGTTTTGCTTTTTGCGAAAAAATCACGAACAAGCATTGAGCTGGGAGCAGCAGCATTATTGTTATGCAGTCTCCAAATGTGGTTTTGCCAAAATTCTGGTCGTTTTCTTCAGATTTCTTCACGCAAACGGTGCATAACTTCCAGGTGGTATTCCTTATTGAGCGAGCCATCATAAGGCAGGCGCTCATAATGCGCTATCCCACTGTAGCCGAAGCAAACAGCGAGAAGAACCTTCATATATGCCGGCCGGTGTGGCCGAGCGGTTCTAGGCGCTCCAGTCTGGAACCGCGCGACCGCTACGGTCGCACGTTCGAATCCTGCCTCGGGCATGGATATGTGAGGTTTCCTTAGGTTTGTCAGGTTTAAGTATTTCTAAGTTCTAGGGGACTGATGACCTCAGATGTTAAGTCCCATAGTATTCAGAGCCATTTGAACCTTCATATATATGATCAATTTTTGTCGAATTCTTTTCCACTTTTTGCTCTTCAGGCAGTTTCCATTGGGACGATTAGACCTCGGTTTCGATGGTATACTCGTATAGCATTGTTTCGCCACCTTCCTTAGAAGTTCTGGATCGTTGTTGACTTCATTCAACAATTTCTGAGTGATGTCAACACGACGTCATTTTTCGTTGAAATTCAACCATTTCTGGAAAACTTTACTGCTACACGTTTCACGCGTAAGATATCCGAAAAACGTGCTTGGCATAAGTCAGATAGGTCGATATCGTCAGCAACTGCTCTGACGGCGATATGGCGATTTTCCAGAAACATTTTCTTTACTTCTTCCACTGTGTCGTCAGTAACTGATAAGCAAAGGAATTCAGGGCGGTCGTCGTCTTCAGCGTCTTCTCGACCTTCTTCGAAACGTTTATACCACCCGTAAGTTCTTGTCTTACTTATAGTAGATTAGCCAAAAGGCACAGTCAACATTTCGAATACGGTGCAGCACCATATTCCATTTTCAAACAAAATTTAATGCAAATCCTTTAATCCATCTTTTCCAAAAGTCAGAATTCGCCGAGCACTCGAAAACGCGTATAGCCTTTCAGCTGTCAACAATAAACTAAATACTCGAAACAACTGAGATGCAAACACACATCAAGAACATGTATACTAACAATAAAAAGTAATTTTGAATACTGGATGTATAATGCCCTTACTGGATGTATAATGCCTTTACACCTGGTAAGACAGGGAACATAGCACAATAAAGCAGTCCTTATCTTAACAGATTAACACAAATAAAACACTTATTTTACTTGCCATGAGGGGCTGAATCAGGGAAGTAAAATTATCGTACATCACATATCGCGAGACTACTGTTTTCAGCTCGAGGAAGCGCTGAGTTGTTTGGTCGGATTTGTGAGAATGTCCCTACATTATTCCGCCATTCTCGAGACGAGCTGTTAACGACGTCTCTCAGGCACAAAGCTGCACAAAAGCACCTACATCATTTGCTATTTCAGAAGTAATATGTTGACCACAACTATATCTAAAATACGTGACATTAAAATCAAGACCTGCAGTTTATTGACCTGATTCAGTATGAGTTGAGTTTTCGCTGCCTTTCACCCATGCGGGAAAAGTGGACGCTAAAAATGGAATGGTCTGTTTTATTTTCGGTTTCGGCGGTTAGGAGGAATTGACAACTTGCAGGTATTAAGAGTTTCCTATCAGCAGATGTCACTGCTGTACTGAGAACTATAGTAGTGAAATGTATCATTGTTTAAGATACCTACTCCAAATCCTTAAATTGCTCATCAAATGTTTAAGGTACAGGAATCATAATCAGGGGTGGTCAGTTCAACATCTGATCCCATGATTTACCGTTTTCGTTGTTTCTAAGATTTGAATCATATAAATACATAGATGGTTTCATCAAAATCTCAGAAGCGATTTCTCCTCTTGTTATACTTGCAGCTACTTCTCTAATGACACTGATTTCGTTAAACTTCAATGCTTCCTCAGTTAACCCTGTACATTACACGTAAATTGTTATTTGGACTTTGTTATTCATCTGTAGATCAAATCAACAGTACATTCAGTTAAATCTGCTAAAATATGGAACTCGCGATGCTTGCTTAAAAGGATCTGTTAGCTGAGATGAATAACCATTTTAGAGAGTATAATGAATTCTCTACTGTAAATGATGAAAGTCTGTGAATGCAGCTTGCCGCTAACTTGGTGTAATGTTTTGTCTGTACAGAGGTGTATCTGTCGCCTATATTACTCCTTCACTCTCACACATAAATCGGTACAATAAAGTTAGGGCTTCCTGTTTTATACCTAGGCTGATCCGTGATAAGACAGACGAACAATTATGCTAATGGAGGATTCTGAGTATTTTCTAGAATTTCATTCGCTCTCTCTCTCTCTCTCTTTCCTTTATCTGTGTACAGTTTAAATATATTATTTACGTGAAATCAGCCTAGTAGAATCTCTGGTGGAGCCCTTCGTCTTAATATTCAGCGGCTGGCTTGCTGGAAAAGATCTTTACATTTGTTATTTTTATTAAGCGCTGCATTCAGTTGGGAAAATCGATCGTTCGAACAATTCGTTCAGTTTACGACAGATTTAGAATTTCAGATGTGGACGAAGCCTTTTTGGACGATTTCTAAAAAACTCGGAGATTGCAGGCTCTCTTCGTCACAGCTGAAACTTCCCTACTAATTACAGGGCCAAGACAATCATCAATGATTCAGACAGAGAACTCATTCGTCATTCACTCTAGAATAAAATGGTCACAAACCTTATTTCTGAGGAAAATTGTATATTCAATCCATTTCCATTACATGTTCCGTTTTCTGTTGATTCCAAGACTCATGTAATTTGCTTTTACAGTTTTTCCTTTCTCTTTACCTATCACGCTAGCGGCACAAACGTTAATAGCTCGCTTTAGCGAGAAGAAGAGTAAATATGTCTCTTTTAGCAACCCGACAATCTTCCAACCGATACTTCCGAAGCTGTTTCCTTATCCCTCTATAATAACCATGGAGCATACATCTTTGTATCTCTGTTATTCCAAAGAATAGCCCGCATCTCGTGGTCGTGCGGTAGCGTTCTCGCTTCCCACGCCCGGGTTCCCGGGTTCGATTCCCGGCGGGGTCAGGGATTTTCTCTGCCTCGTGATGGCTGGGTGTTGTGTGCTGTCCTTAGGTTAGTTAGGTTTAAGTAGTTCTAAGTTCTAGGGGACTTATGACCACAGCAGTTGAGTCCCATAGTGCTCAGAGCCATTTGAACCATTTGAACCAAAGAATAAACGTACTAGAAAAATACCTTGGCGTCGACGAGCTGTCGGCGCATATATTACTAGAAAATCTGATCAGATACTTTTCAAAAGTGAATAATTGTGGATGATTTGATTGACCATTATTAATTATTGCGTGGTAGAGGGTAATTTTCCGTGGGGAGATTACAATGCCCCTCGCAGCGAGCGAAGTTTGTGAGCTCAATTTTGATTCACCGAACACACTTCGCGAGCTATCTATTAGCGTGGATAACCCGGAAGTGATGATTGTCAGTCCTCCGACTGAAAAAGAATATGATGTTTGAGACAGACGAAGAAAAGAAATGTTGAAGACAGAAGAAATGAAGAGACAGGTACCGCGGCTGTATTGCTTTTACGTGCATCTAGGTGTTATGTTTGCTGTGCACAACCAAGGAAGATGATCTTTCATGAAACTGTTATCAGGGTCTACCCATTCGGGAACTTTCTTAAGCAGGGAAACCTTGGAAAACCTCTTAAGCCTAGACCCCCAGCCTACGGTACATAGAAGATAGGAAAGCCTATAGAAGAGAAAAAAAAATATAATTTTGAAATAGATCTCTAAAGGAAAGACAGGGATCAATTTGTATCACGATTTGGAGAAGAGTGGTTTGTGCCTCTAGCAAAAAAAAAAAAAACGTTTTACAATAAATAACGTGAATTCTCGTTTTACAATCTTGTTCCTAGGACAATATCTTGCGGTGCTAAACTCCCCCGGGTCTTGCATGTCCCCGACGTCCACATTTGTAGTCGGTCTTCTACGCGGCCCCCTGTGTAGTTGATCTTCTACGCGGCCCACAATGGGAAGAGTAGAAGGGACAGAGATACTCGAATTCACATGCAACATTCATTCCAAAAGAATTAGCAATGACCAAAAGGGAAACTCTTCCTGTAAGAGAACTGGTTAGGTTGCACCGTCCAAGATTCTCCTTTTTGAAAGCAAAATCCTTATGGCTTCATGGATCCTTTTTGTTACGACGTACTTCAAGGAATTTAACCATTAACTAATGATGTTGCCAAAAGCATCATCAGATTTACTCTCGTTTGAATACTCCTTTTGACTTTGCCTCCCCACTTGTATTTATAAGTCCAAAAGTTCTAAAACATTTTCTATCACTGATTTGTTCTTCGTAATTTAAAGGATTCATGCAACTTACAATAGATTTTGGATTCAAATCATCGAATAATGGAAAGTGTAGTTCATTTTATACAAAGACATACTCCATATTTCCTTGATAAGTCATATAATTTATCTATACTCCAAAACCTTTTATTCTAAATACATATATTTCTCCGCTTGAGTGCTGAAATGTAAAAGTTATTAGCATTGAGGAATGCGGATTCACTTCTTTCATTTACTCTCTGATTCATACGGTGTTCATCCATGCTCATATATGGAAATGGATTTTTCAAACAAAATTCCCAAACGAACACGAACCATTAAATAACTACTAATTCTATAAATATTACTTTCTTTAATCATTCATTAATAAATTAAAAACTCTTAACTTCTAATTATAACACCTTTTCCTTTTAAAGTTCAACATGAATCAGTTTACCCTCGCGTTTGGTGCGAGTCTCTTACAAAGCATATCTGTGTCGTCTATATCGATTTTAACTCTCGCGCCGACTTCAACTGTTTTGCGCGGGAAATTATCTTTGCGGCGTTAACTGTCACTCACTATTCACTGCCTCAACACATCCCTTCACACGTTTACACATCTAAGCGTGCACATGAGATTATATATGAATATTCACTCGGAACCTCTTTTGATTATTCAGCGTCATTTGCGGGAAACATTTCATTCTTCTTGAAGGTCAGTTAGATCCTTTATAAATCTTGATAACATTAGCAATGCTAAAGTTCCATGTTCACCCAAACCACAGGTGAAGCCTATCTCCACTATCTTCTTTACAACACTCGATAGTAATAGTTAGTCACTATTTCTATACTCTATGTCACTGATTAACTATTTCAATTTAAAGGTTTCTAACACTACACACACAGTTTATTGTTATGTTTTTTACGAGCGTTCATCTCTGTCACTCGGAACACCATTCCTCGCTATCTTCTAATCTTCATTATATTTTTTTAAGTCGTTATGAGAAAATAACCCTTTTATTTTGTTCGATCCCGGGTATGCTTTTGGCACGACCAACAATGGGGAGCAGTATGGGCTTGTGGAGGGTTCGATCAAACCCCATTTCAACATACGATCTATTTCTTTTTGAACTTGAGCCTTTAACCTCCAGGGAACAGGATAGAACTACAATACGTTTCGTGCGGCTTAACGTAGAGATGGCATATGTATCCCTTAATAACTCCTGGCCTTTCATCAAACACGTTTTCATACGCTAATAATAATTCTTTGAGCTGCTTCTTCTGATTTTCAATAATGCAGTCGGATTCATTTAACTTCTCATATACTAATTGACCGAAATCTCCTTTGACTTGGAACTCATTATTAACGTGCTGTTTAGAATTTTGTGCAGTCCTGATTACTTGCACACTGATCCCACTATTATATTTTCTAGTAAGGCTTTCCTTTTTCAACAAGTCCAACTCAATTTCTTGTTTATTTACATCTAACCAAATTTTTCCTGTTTTAAAATCTATTCTGCATCCGTATTGACGTAGGCTGTCGACTCCGATAATGCAGTCTACCACCAAAATTTTCACAACAAGGAATGTGCTTAATATTGCTACATTTCCGACTTCTACACTAAGTAGTGACTGCAGTTTTACATTAGCCGATCTAGCCCCAACGGCGCCTATTATTCTGCGATTTTGAACTGGAAAAATTGGTACTCGTCTTATATTTTTGATCCTGTTGAAGAGTGCCTCCGAAATAACATTTGTGGTTGCAGCTGTGTCTAAGACCGCCACTATAGGTACAGTCTCCAAAATGACTTGCACTTCGGCTACTGCCACCTGTTCCTTACCCTCATCTTGGGGTTCTAAGTCCTCGGTCAATTCATCTGCCAGTAATCGTCCATCATTATACGTTAGCATGGGTACACATATCCTGTTGCCCCTCAACCAATTGTTGACCGCTCCTCCGGGGCACGAGTGGGTCCTTACAAGTTTGTTGGATTTTGATTCGCCTGGTGGTTGACATCATCCGTCACTTCGGTAATTACCGGTTGATTCGCAGATGTCCGTTCCCACTGATGTTGGTTATTTGAGTTTATTCCCCCCGGTTGATTCCACTTTCTATTACTGTTATTGTTCCAGGCTTGCGGTCTGAAATTCCTTTCGTTCCCCCATACGGGATTGTATCTTTTCCCATTCCTGTTGTTCCTTGGATAGCCCCTCGCAAGACTATTGCCGGCATTATTATTGAGATTTTGAGGGGTTTCTCCACTATTTATCGATCTCTGTGCGTTCACTTGCCTACCATTTGGCGGAGGTTCTATCTCCCTATATTGGAATCTGTTGTTACGGGCTTTCTGGTTGTTCTCTTCGATAATGTCTATATGGTCTAACGTCGTGAGGAACGACTCCAGGTCTTTATCGTTGCCGTAAATTAATTGATTCCGGATGCTAGTTGGTAGTCTTGCCTTAAGTATGTTTATTATGTCTGGCAAGGGCATAGGTCTGTCCCAATATCTAGTTTTATTTATATATTTTTCAAAATACTTCTTAAGGCTTCCTTTTGAAAAAGAGAAAGGCTCTGGGTAGAGCACCTCCTGCCTTAGGCGTTCCTGTACCCCTTCTGACCAGAATTTTGCTAAAAACGCTTTCTCAAAATCGTCATATGTCGAGCAAACAGAAGTCATGTCCGAGGCCCAGATCGCCCCCGAACCTTGTATATACCCCGTAACGAAACTGATCTTCTGCCACTCCGACCAATTTCTGGGTAGCACTCCTCTAAAACTTCGAATAAAAACAATCGGATGGACCCCCCTTTTGTCAGTGTTAAAAATCTGAAATTGCCGATGCTTTATCATTTTTTCTTCAGCATGGCAAAGGCTTTCGTAATCTCCGTCAGATAAAACTTCACGCGAACAACTAGCTCGTGGCAATTTAATATTTGAGTTACTTACACAAGTCGGTATCGTGTGCGAATGTGCAGTAACTGGCTCTATAGTCGCTGCCAACTTCTGCTGCTGGCCTGTATTCATTTGTTCTGAGCCTTGTTGTGAAACGCGTATCGACTCTTCTATCGTTTGTTTCCAATGCTCGAAATCAGCACCTAACTGCTGTCGCACTTCCTCAAGTCCTTTCGCAAACAAATTCTCTTCCTGTTTGCCACATAGACTCTGGAATGCTGCTTTAACATTTTGCTCAACGTTTTCACACATTATCCTTTTGTTTTCTAATGTGATTTCGGATAATTTACCCGTTAATACATTAATTTGGTGGTCTATAACGTCTTGACGTTCTGTCAGATGTTCAACACTTTCCTTTAGGTTAGCCTGCGCACGTGCCAATTCAGGAAGTTGCGCAATTGCACATGACATGGCATCTTGCTTTTGTACTAATTGCGGAACCATTTCCACCTGTTCCCGTACGGTATCTATCTTAATAGCCACATACTCCTTCATTTCTACACGTACGCGGTGAGTAGATTCCTCACATTGAGCTTTCACCAATTCTATTTGTGAAGTTAATTTTCGTTCCGTCTCTTCGGCCTGATCTTTAAGTTCCTTTGTCTTCGCCTCTATCCGCTGCTCTAATTCGGAAAAACTGTCGTGTAACTGCTGCTTAATCTCAGCTTTCAGATTTCCCTGCCCTTCCGTAACTGAGGCTAATTTCGCGTTCAAATCATTTTGCCCTTCATTAACTGAGGCGAACTTCGCGTTAATGTCGGTTTTCAAGTTTTCCTGCCCCTCAGTAACTGAGGCTAATTTCGTATTCATATTATTTATGGTCTCAGTTATCATCTGCATCTGCCTCATGATAATGACCAATGGATCTAATCCATGTTGCGTACTTGCTGTTACATCTCCAGCCGTGTCTACCGGGCGTTCTATTGCGCTCTCTGTAGCGATCGGTTCTACAACACTTCTTACTACATCATTATTATCAGTGCTAACAGCTGAAGGCTGTTGCGTGTTGCTCTGCTCTGCTTGACTCATCTTAAACATTGCCCTAGTTAAAACCATATAAATGTTCTACCGTCAATATATATATCTCCCTTCACACAAGAGTACTTCTGTGTCTACTTTCTTACTGTACTTATACAGATAAATGCAACTAGGGCGGGTCAATCAAACTACATCTAGCATGAACACAATTAGTAAATGTTCAAATATCCAATTATACTAAACAGAAAAGTGTATACTTCATCAATACTAGCAAGCTTTAATTAAAAATTATAGATCTCTTCTCTTTTCCAAGTTAAGTTGTCTCGTCGTAGTTCACATGAAACAGAGAACAAAATTATTTTAACAACGTCCAAAAACGTGTCCTGTCACGGATTGGCCATTATAATGAATTCTACTACTGTAAATGATGAAAGTATGTGAATGCAGCTTGCCGCTAACTTGGTGTAATGTTTTGTCTGTACAGAGGTGTATCTGTCGCCTATATTACTCCTTCACTCTCACACATAAATCGGTACAATAAAGTTAGGGCTTCCTGTTTTATACCTAGGCTGATCCGTGATAAGACAGACGAACAATTATGCTAATGGAGGATTCTGAGTATTTTCTAGAATTTCATTCGCTCTCTCTCTCTCTCTCTTTCCTTTATCTGTGTACAGTTTAAATATATTATTTACGTGAAATCAGCCTAGTAGAATCTCTGGTGGAGCCCTTCGTCTTAATATTCAGCGGCTGGCTTGCTGGAAAAGATCTTTACATTTGTTATTTTTATTAAGCGCTGCATTCAGTTGGGAAAATCGATCGTTCGAACAATTCGTTCAGTTTACGACAGATTTAGAATTTCAGATGTGGACGAAGCCTTTTTGGACGATTTCTAAAAAACTCGGAGATTGCAGGCTCTCTTCGTCACAGCTGAAACTTCCCTACTAATTACAGGGCCAAGACAATCATCAATGATTCAGACAGAGAACTCATTCGTCATTCACTCTAGAATAAAATGGTCACAAACCTTATTTCTGAGGAAAATTGTATATTCAATCCATTTCCATTACATGTTCCGTTTTCTGTTGATTCCAAGTCTCATGTAATTTGCTTTTACAGTTTTTCCTTTCTCTTTACCTATCACGCTAGCGGCACAAACGTTAATAGCTCGCTTTAGCGAGAAGAAGAGTAAATATGTCTCTTTTAGCAACCCGACAATCTTCCAACCGATACTTCCGAAGCTGTTTCCTTATCCCTCTATAATAACCATGGAGCATACATCTCTGTATCTCTGTTATTCCAAAGAATAAACGTACTAGAAAAATACCTTGGCGTCGACGAGCTGTCGGTGCATATATTATTAGAAAATCTGATCAGATACTTTTCAGAAGTGAATAATTGTGGATGATTTGATTGACCATTATTAATTATTGCGTGGTAGAGGGTAATTTTCCGTGGGGAGATTACAAGAGGAAAGCCACGTCATCATAACATCCCCTAATCGAGGGGCACCTGATAAACGGTGACTGCAAACACTGCCCAGAAAAAGCTGAATTTATGTTTCACTAACGTTTCCTTTTTTTCTCACTTTTGCTAATTGTAAATCACAGAGGATGATGAAAAGCGCTGTATGTGTTACGGTGCAAGTGATCGGGGTAATTAACGCAGAGTTTCCTTAGAGCTTTCGCAATTTATGAATCTCTCTTTCTCCAAACCGCTCCTGCTCCACCACTGTGATTCTGATGAAGTACTTTTCGGATTTATGGTCTAAACTTGGCTGTGTTACCTATCCAATTAAGGGGAGATAATTCCTGCCCTTGCAACAGATATATAGGTTCCACTGAGATATAAATCATGACGGAGTAGATTATGCTCTTTGCAAACAGAGGATACGCTGGGTTCAATAAATAGACGGATAATCTTCTAAAGACAACTGAACACGCAGTTGTAATCCACGTGGAGTCGTGAAAGAGACATTGGAAGTCTCGACAAAGTGTATTTAAACTGCCTGGCAGATAACTTTTTTATATCTCTATGAAGCTGTTAGAATACAAAACAATAGTATACACTGATTTCACGTAAGTATAACAGGTTACAGAACGTAAAAATTCTTAGAGATAATGAAGTGGTGCTAAAACAGAATACTGTCTTTCAGCATAATAAGTGTAGTGTAGTGAAAGTAAGTTGACCGCGGTGGCCGAGCGGTTCTACGCGCTTCAGTCCGGAACCGTGCGACTACTATGGTCGTAGGTTCGAATCCTGCCTCAGGCGTGGATGTTTGTGATGTCTTTAGGTTAGTCAGGTCTAAGTAGTTCAAAGCCTAGGGGACTGATGACCTCAGATGTTAAGTCCCATATTGCTCAGAGCCATTTGAACCATTTTGAAAAAAAAGTGCATTAAAAGTCCAGATATCATCTAACTACATGATAGGTGATATATACCTAGAATGACTCACACCGATTATGACGGTTGCGGTCACAACGTGTCATACATTTTATTTCAATCATTTTAGTTCAAGTAAAGCTAAAATCCGATCTCTCTTCTGAAAACTTTTCATTATGATTGAAAAGGTTACTCATTAAAAGCATGTAACAGCATTTTTATTGTGTGTATTAATATTCGTGTCTATTTTCGTAGCTTTATACCACGTCACATGTCTATTTGGCATAAGCGAGTAGAAGGGGGCTTTCGATATCTCTAAGAGTTTTTCATTTCTTGTGTGTAGTCTGGCTATTGTGAAGCCTAAATGTCACAACAAAAAGCCTAAAATTTTACAAAAAATACGTATTTCAAATGTCTGCTGAGCAATCTGTGTAGTAAGAAGCAATTTTCTCCCATCTCCTTTGTCGCATTCTCGACAGTGCTTCAGTTGAGATGAAAGAGGACGAAAAACCATTGATAGTGTATAAAAAGAGTGAGTGTAATATATCTGTTCGCTATTTGCTTGAAGATTAAATTCTCGTTAGTACAGCATTAGCGAGCAGTTTCAGAGCAATTTTTTTAACAGCATCTGTTAATCCGTATCACTGGGAAGTAGAGAGAGATTTTCAGCAGAAATTATATTTTTATCAGCACGTGGCAACTGACTGTGATGTGGTGCCAACCTTTCAATTTAAAGTTAATCGCATTTGGTCTCCAGATAAAGCCGAATTTTTGCATCGGTGATGTGTTAGAGAGAGATCAGAGCACAAAGCGAACCTCTATAAGTCATACAACGAGCACATGATTTTGTATTTCAGCTCACGGCTAAACTCAAAAGTGGGGAAACTGATAGAAAGAGATAGTCTTTAAAGAACGCATAGAAAAAATCTACGTATCAGGAAAAAGAAAACTGAAATATTTTTTTTTCTTTTTTCTTTAATTCGAAACCAAAGGCATCCCACAGAAATAGGTTAGGGGTTTATAAACGTTAATCTACTGTCAGAGTTTTATATAAGTTGCGCAGGTGTAAGTAAAAGAAACTGATGAAACGCCACCCCAGTTGCTTCTTTTTTTATTAACATTATCACTATTATTGTAACATGCGGCCTTTATATTGCAAGCTCTCCCCTAAGTGCTTCAGCATGACAATTAGCCGAATTTTACCTCCCACTCTATAAAAAAACCTTTCACTAAGCAGAACCTTATTTGAAACGATCTGTAACTGGTCTGAAAACAGCCTGTTTTTATATTAAATGCGCAACTGAAGTAAAACAGTTATATGTCCCTAATCAAAATTTCCGCATACCCTGCGTCTTGACAACATTGTTGCAGATTTCTCAAAAGCGCAACAGCAATCAGCAAGCAGGCAGCGTCTAAATTAGATTTCTACTTGTATGAATGCATGGTTTCGCGGCGATATGAATTAATAAAATTTTCTCGGGCATCCAGCCGCGTAGATTTCTACTTTTAAATAAAATTTCGAAACAGTATTCAAACTGTTGTATACCATATGGTACAATGTGATAATGGGTAATTATAAACCTTTTTTAAACAGTGGGATGTGAAGAGTAAATATTCCTATGAAACAATATTCCAAGAAACGATTTTAGAATAGCCTAATCAGTTGATATGTTGATACATGACTCAGGGAAGTGTTGTGGTCTATCTCTCAGCTCTGAGCAAGTTAACTAGTTTACACTAATCGTTCCGAAAAAATATCTGTGCAGTGCTGCTGTCTTACCTCATTCTTCTTGTCTTCAGAAATACCAACATAATTCAAAATTTATATTCTTTTCACCATCCAGTGTGTATGTCATATTCATCCTCGCTGTTCTTCACAGTAAATATTTCTTCATTTAACAGATGCAATCACAAGTAAGCACATTTCAACTAAGAATGTATCAAACTACAGAGAGGCAAAGACTGTGCCACAACAAGAGCAAAGATTGTTTAACATTAACTTAACTTGCTCTCTCTCTCTCTCTGACGTACACATCGATAACTTACAAAAATTAACATGACATGACTACCTCACAGCATTAGGCCTTTGTCAAGCGTATCTGAAACTACTTAGTGTTAATACATAATATGATGAGCATATAGATATTTTTGTTTTTTATAACAGGAAATGAGCACACACAAACACACACACACACACACAAAACAGGTGCAGAATGACATATAACTTACGTTATCCTGTAGAGAAGCAACAGAAAATGATAAAACAACTAGAAGTCACGTGGATTTTAAACATTACCGCACCTAATGACGTCATGAGAAAAGTGAGCGTCTCGTAATTATAAAACCTGTACAATCAGATACTTTTATACTGTTACATGGTTTACCTTAAAAAGCGTTATCTGATGTTTTTCAAAATTACTTTGCACGTTTGTCAGATAAAATGCTAAGAGTAAACTAGAGAACAGCAAAGTCACGTAGATTTAAAAACGTTTTGAGCCCAATGACGTCATGAGAAAACTGGCGTGTCGTAATTATAAAAAGGCACAAATCAAAAACTGTTTACATGCTTTAGCTTAAAACAGTTATATCCTGACCTACTTCAGAACTGCAGTTCCATGTTTTATTAAAAATGAAGGCCGAAAGTGATTATTTGGAACTGATTAAAGTGTAAAACAGTTCCAGTGAACGAGGTGTCCAAGTCGAGCGTAATTATACGACCTCTAACGAGCAAAATTAGAACCACCGGGAAGTGTTGAGGATCCTCGCATTGCTTGACGTCGATTGATTGATTTATTGGTTGAAGGGGGTAGCTTTAGGTCACAATACAACTCTTTTAAGCAAAAGCATGCGAACAGTTTCTCGGATCATACGTTTTTATAATCACGACGTGCCCATTTACTCATGACGTCATTGAGTTCAAAAGTTTTTAAAATCTACTTGACGTTTCGGTTCTATCGTTTACGTACAGTATTTTACCCGAAAAACATGCAGTGTTATTTTGAAACAAGTCGGATAGTTCTTTTTAAGCTAAACCATGTTAAAGTATGGGATTGTACAGTTTTTATAATTACAACACGCCCATTTTTCTGAAGACGTCATCAGACGCTATAATTTTTTAAATCCAGCTGACTTCTACTATTTGTATCATTTGACGTCGCTTTTCTACAGCGTAATGTAAGCTGTATATTATTTCTGCACTTGTACTGTACATATATAAGCACTGTCTCCTATTATAAAAACCAAAAACGTCTGTATGCTGGTCATATTATCTACTAACATTTAGCAATTCCAGATACATTTGATAATGGCGTAATATAAAGACCGAAACCGGTCAGAGAACCTAATTAACGATGTTTCATCAATTGAACAACAGTTACGGTATGAGCAGCATCATCCACACATGGAGAAACTAGTAAGTAAAAGAAATCGTCGTATCTTTTTAGACGATCGTAGTGCTAATCAATGCAGGACGTTGGCACGAAGTGTGGTCACCAGATACTGCACGCCAAAGCCGCTTGACTGCCAAAAACTAGGAGTGAAAATTTGTTCCACTACCATAATTCTAAATAGCTATTTCCGAATCGGGAGCCAATAAAAAGCTCGGCCGTGGAGGCGGGGAGTAGTGTCAGTGTGACAGGAAAGTTTAACGAAGAGATTAAGCTAAATCGGGGATACTGAAAGATGGAGCAGGTATGAAGAAAATGTTATCACTTGGTACGAGGACTGTTGGAAAAGTATCTAGCCCTCTTCTTTAATAATATTTTAGCCTCTGAAGAATAAAACTGTAGCCATGGGTGGATGGGAGGAGGTGTTCGCATGGGTGCACGACAGCAATGTCTTTAGCGCCCGCGCGGAAACAGATTGACACGAGTGTCAGTAAAACATAAAAAACAGAAAGCTAAAACAGCACGTAAAACACACATAACAAAAGTTGGAAAACTATGTGCGTACCCACATAGTAGCACGGAACGAAGTAGAGCGTCAGTGGCAAAACATTAACGACACAGGAAGAAAGTGGTGTAAGAAGCTAAAAAAAATATAGCAGATGGATGTGGCTGGTTGACCGCAAGGAAGAAAAGAGAGGAGAAACCAGCCACTCTGCAACACACTAAAACCTCGAGCCTAAAAGTTTAGGCCAGAGTCCAGACACATATATCAGCCGGACCAACTCCTCGGTTGGGTACAGGTTCTGTAACAACTGTAAGGCATTAATGGAATCGGACCTGATAAGAAACCGTTTGATCCGAATGCGACGCATCTGCTCCAGTGCCTTCAGGGTCGGGTGGAGCTCCGCTGCGAACACGATATACTCGTGAGGAAGGCGAATCCTGGTGACATTGTCAGGGAATACTACAGAGCAGCCAACGGAATTACCTTGTCTGGAGCCATCAGTGTAAACGACTCCGAAACCGTGATGCACATCTACAATGTTACAAAACAGAGATTGGAATGTAAAATCTGGTGTAGTACCTTTCTTAAAATTAGTCAGATCTAATTGCAACTAACCACACTTTAAGAATAAGCGGTTTATTTCACCGTCTCTGCCCGTCGTGAAACTGGAGGATAATTACTCGCAGAATTTCATTTTTTCTTTTGTCCTACAGTATAACAAAACATTCGTAATTTTGTGCATTACGAATGCTTTCACATAATTTGCATAGTATTTACTTTTTACTTACTTAGGGAAAACACCTCAAATGTTCATTGTTACTATTTGTTCCACAAACTTCTCTGAAGTTTCTCTTTACTCAGGTAAAAAGGAAGCCA